>NC_056726.1:1292136917-1292184417 GCF_019279795.1 Protopterus annectens | reverse complement strand
ATACAAATGCTACATGAATACTGATTTGTACTATCATGTTACATAGTTATCACAAGCACCACAGACACTATAGGGCTGAGGGCTACCAAAAGGAATGTGTACAGTGATTGACATCAGCACATCATATGATATCGGCCAACTGGATGTGTAGTGGGTGGGACAGACCTCATAATGGAATTCTCTCTGTCACTGTCTGTCTCTCTCTTCCCACATCGCTGTGTGTGTATGTTTGACATATTATAGTATGTTGGTCTTGGATATGTGTGAGTATTCCTATCCAATGTGTGTGTGAAGCATGAATGGTGTACAGTTTGGTGTGTGTGTGCACAGACATCTGTGAATGACAGATATGTATAGTCCACTGTGTTGTCAGACATGGGCTTCATTTCTCTTCTGTGAATGACAGATATGTATAGTCCACTGTGTTGTCAGACATGGGCTTCATTTCTCTAAGTGTAGGAGCATGCCCAGTATGACCTTCTGTGAATCCATTCCAGGTGGGGTTGTACTCCAGTCCAGGGTTTGGTGTTCTACACATACAGCTAGCATCCTGTTTCTGCGGGATATCTGTAAATAGGTTGACAATATGGAGTCATAATGGGCGACAGGAGGATACTGTAACTATTGCTGTCTATGATGCTTGTGTTACATGGTTGGTGTTAGCAGAGATATTCAGACATATGTACTGTTTTTACACTGTGATGTATTATGTCATCAACTACTGACAGATATAATTATTTGCTCACAGTTATTTACTAGAAAATACAAGATGAACGAAGCTGAGTCCGGTATTGTGGTCCACAGTCTACACATTCTTGCACACTCCTGCCATTCTGGAGGGGTAGCACCTTGGTATTATGGTGTCTGAGGATCCCCTTCTTGTTCATATATCGACTTAACAGAATGGCCATATCCTGCTGTGGCCATACCCCTCAGCTGTATAGATTCACCCAGGTTACCCAGAGGCAGGGCTCATATATCTGGTCAGTTCCCCTTCACATTGTGGTTTACGAGCAGTTTTGTAGCTACCCATTACTGGGTTTGCAGGCAGGAGTAGTATGGAAACACATCAGAGTTTCAGACTTCACACACTCAATGACGTCCATGCGTCTACACCCCCCACTGTGTTATTCTATCCTCTTCCTAACATTATGCGAGCAATATCTGAGAAGTATCCCTACAGCTGACCCTTCATCCCAGCGGTATTTGTGGATTGGTCCACAATTCATGCAGTGGGACATGGGGGGCATGCTACTGGGATTTGTCAACATGGCCTTGCATTTGTGTTCTGTTGACTGTGTTAGGTTGTTAGTTATGATCTCATGAGATACCATACATTGGCACTATGGGTGAGGCACAAGCCTTTGACAGATGACTGTAGGCCATTTGGTAGTGATGCAGGCCATCTGTAGCAGGCCACTGCATTCTGTCACTCCTATATTCCCAGCCTGCGAGCAGTGTATTCTTCTAGGGTGACAGGCTAAGTGCGCAATGTGTTAATGGCAATAGTTCTTGTCCATATTGATCCATTGGTCTGGATGCAGGCAGGGTGCTGCTTACCGCTAGGGACACACCTGCATAGGACAGCTCTTCAGTATGCTGCATTCTGTGGGTATTCCCATACAGAAGGGGGGGGGGTCATACTGTACTCATTCCCAACAGCAAGGATATGACCTGTGATAAACCTGTGGCTGATGGTGGGGTGTGCTGAGTGTATGTGTGATATGGAAGCTACTTGCAGCTGACTCACAGATATACCTGTGATATTCCCATTATGCTACCTTGTGCAGGGACATAGGCAGTCTCACATTACTTCATAACTGTGCCTTTTGTGGTCTGCCAGTGATTGGCCAGACTACATCAGTATTCCATACTACATGGACAACTAATGTGCTGCTAACCTGTCTGTACAATTCCAATGTTGTGTGCAGCTGACTGTTACATTTATGAACTCTGTCTAGGGTACTTCCACCTGTGTACTGTGTGTATATATGGGCCCACATTCATGGCATGTCCATCTTTCAGACGGTGAAAATATTGACATCTGGGCAGTGAGTATGGACGATGGCTGACATGGGTATTGCTGAGAAACATTGTGTTTGGCACTGCAGTTGTCAGAACATGGCCCTGTCAACCACAGTACTGCCCACAGACCACAGAGACACAACCCTTCATGCCTACATGCTGACCACTTCCAGACAATATTGAACACACAACAACCTAACACACAGTCCCCTGCATATTGTACACATGCAACAATCTATCCTGTAGATTGGTCCAGCTTGGGTAATCTGTGCTCCACTGATACTACTCCTCACACTTACATGTTACTGCATTTCTACATAGGATTGTGGGGGGGGACACCTAACAACTTTAAACTGTACTATGACTGTACTGGTATGTCAGGTACTCTGTTGGCTTCCACATCATTTTGTATTCTGACCTATCATGCAGACTGAAGGCATATCAGTGGAGTACAGATCTTAGGTTTTATTGACCTACATTTCAGTTTCAGACTTCTTACCCTTCAGAACTAACATACAACTGCCAGATCTGTTGCAGTCTGTCTGTGTAGGTCTGGAGGGGGGCTGTTTACCATTGACATCAATTGGCAGCCTTAGCCCAGCCTTTTTTATGGTCATCTACACCTGTCCTGCTGGCTGAGGCTGGTGGTGGGTATTTGAGCCTCACTGACATGCATATGTGTGTCCTATGGACACACATTTGGACCACCACATGTACTGCAGTGGGATTTGTCACCTTGTCTAGTACTGCCTAGTGTGATGACACCAGTATTTGTTACGGATTTCATGCTGCCCATATAGATGTCCAGTATCTGCTGCCATCCCTTTCAACCACCCCTTCCCTTGCATGCTCGCATCCATACCATAGATACAACTATCAGAACATACTACTCCATTCAGTAATTGATAGGAAGAGTGACTTACCTTGTGGCTGGGCCAGTACTGAGGACGGTGCTGGAGGTCTGACTATGTCGGATGCACATAGTACACTCCCTATACATGGTAAATCACAGGCAGTGTCATGTTTGGCATCCCTTTTACTGTATGTATGAGTCAGAGAGAGGTGTCATTCCCTGGTTCCCTACCATGTCAGTATATGTGCTATGCGTTGCCTCTTTGCCAAGGCCTGGGCATACTGGGCACACCTCCTTCAGCCTACATGGGCAGGCTCAGGTGGTTCCTCCTCCGAGTCGCTCTGTGCCTATGATGGCCTTGTCAATGGTGGGGGGCTTTGTGGCCTTGCCCCGTGCTGTTCCTGCTGCAGCTGTTTCTGCAGGATCATATTGTGTAGCATGGCACATACTATGAACATTTGTGTACATGTAGCTGGAGAGTACTGCAAGGCTCCACCGGATATATCCATACAGTGGTACTGTGACTTGAGCATCCCAAACACATGCTCTATTATGATTCTGGTTTGTGCGTGTGCCTCATTATGGAGTTCTTGTTCAGGTGTGTGTGCATTTCTGAGGGGTGTCATCAGCCACGGCTCCAGTGTGTAGCCAGCATCCCCCACTAGGTGGCCATATGGGATGTCCCCACTGGTAAATGACTGGTGCAGCTGTGTCATATGCCAGATGTGGGAGTCATGATAGCTTCCAGGGCTGCTAACACACACATTCAAGATAATGCCCTGGGTATCATACATGACCTGGCAGTTGATGGAGGGGAAGCACTTGTGGTTTATGTAGACCCTACCCCGCTAAACGGGTGGTGCTTTGATGTGTATGTGCGTGCAGTCTATAGCATCCACTACTTCACGGTATTCTGCTATTTGGTGGAAGAGACGCATACTGCTGGTCAACACCTCATGGGTGATAGGGAAATATATGTGCTCACACTGGCATGTGCTGACATGGCATCCAGGAACTGGTGGAGTACCCTGGATGCTGATGCCTGTGAGATCCCCATGATATCCCCAGTTGCCCTTTGGAAGGCATCCGTGGCTAGTAATCTTAAGCCTAGACATACCTTGGTATCCACCTGGATGGATTCCCCTCTGTTGGTTCTGTGTGTGAGGCGGGGCCGCCACAGCTCAACAATTTGCTGTAGAATGTCCCTGTCCACTCTATAGCACTCCACTATCTCCAGCTCATGTAGCCCCTGGTAGGTTACCCTGGGTCTGTACACTCTTCTCTTTCTCCTCACTGTAGGATGGTCATCAGTATTCACATCCTCACCACCCTCAGCCTCTTGCGCATATTGATGTATGAGAGCAACAGCAGCCCCTATCATTGTGTTAGTTTTGTCAGGTAAAATTTCCCCAGCTGTGTACACCGGTGGTGTAGAGTTTGTGGGAAAAACCAGAGTGAAAGGGGTTTGCCTAGTTTATAGTAGTGTGCTGGGTTGGGCTGCTGCCTGAGTAATTGGCTGATTCTGATACATTTCACCTACCAGCTATGCTAGTTCTCCTTGATTGCCTTCCTACTGCTGTTTTTCCTTCCCATTGCCTTCCCGTTTAAGCCCTGAGTCGCGCCGCACATACCCAGTGCTCACATATGAAGTGAGCTGCTATTTCCTGTTTTTTTTTTTTTTTTTTGTTTAAAACCCGGTGCACGGCATGCACACCCATTCAGGCAGGGAAAACAGTACTCAGCAATGTGAAACACACCCCCTACCTTAGCTCTGCTTAACTAAGAGCTAACACGGGCTACAGGGCTCCAATAAATAAGTTTACACCAAGCATGACATACCCCCTACTGAAGTCATCTTATTGTCCTGCCTACATGGTTCCCTATTCCTGCACCTGCACGATTAGATGCAGGCTTCCAGTAGGTAGAAATCTGTGATTCAGTATAGGTCCCTTCATTTACATACCCCAGTGTGCAGGTCCATAGATACAATTCCCAAGCATACCCTTTCCCCTTGGCAACCAGTGCTCCCTTATTTTGTTTACATTCTGCCTGCCATTGACTATAATGATAGAATGCATATTTTCCCTTTTTTTTTCTATTTTCTGCACCCCCATGTTTGTGTGCTGCTGCCCTTAGCTTAAATGTCCGAGATCGGCCAAAAAAAATAAAAGTTTTATTTTTACAAAGATTATGTTGCTTTTAATGCCAATGGCCTTATATTTGGCCATTGGCCTGTCTGTTCTACACAATACATGCTTTTCATGAGCTGTCATGCCTCCGTATTGTCAGATGCAAAAATGTATTTGGCTACTAGCCGAATACATTTTTGCATTGACACTGTTCCTATACAGAATCCGTTCAGCTTGCTGGATCACAAAATCACCTCATTTGCATGGTTTTCAACAGCAAATGAGGTGATTTGCATACTGAATGGAATTCCGTGCAGGAACAGTATAGGGCCACTCGTGCATGCAAAAACGGCCCTATCTTGGATAGCACGGTGGCCGTATTGCATGCAGGAATGGCTATACTGTTCCTGCACAGGAATTTGGACATTTGTGAATCTGGCCTTATGACTTTGTATTGTACTAAGGGCATAACTAAAGTTATTCAAAGTATCTCAGTATCTCAAAGTGTGTAAAAGTGCTTACAGTGTGTGCTTATTACTGCGTATGTAATCTGGAGAATTTATCTGTGTGTAAAGTGCAACTATTTCATAAAGTACAGTCAAAGTATAGCCATTTCGAAAAGTTTCTTCTGCTGGGTGTGTCATTTTAAAAAGTGCCGCCATTATAGAGTGTTTCTTGCAATGTAAAAGTTGCCTAGCAAGGTACCGCCATTTTGGGGAGATTTCAGTGTGCTGTGTACAGTTTATTCGCAACGTGCAATTACTTCAAAATGTTTTTGACTCTGAGCTTCTCCTGCCCAGTTCATTTGCATCGTGATGTTGTTTGAAATGCTTCTTAAAAATGAGGATAAGTTACTTTAACAAGACAATAATTTCAAAAGTATCACAGTGCCCTAGAGATTTATTTCGCAAAGTCCAGTTGCATAGAGACTTGCATGATGCAGTTGTTTGATATATTTCTTACATTGATAAGAGGTGATTTCTTGCAATAAAGTGATTTAAAGGTGTTACAGTGCCTGTGAGAGTTGTCCCACAGTAAAGCCCAAAAGCATAATTTCAGAGGCACAAAGTTATAAATACTGGCATATGTGTATGTGTTTGTTCTTATTTGCAAAAGCCTTCACTGGTATATGTTAGTATGGCAGACAAATTTCAAAAGCCCTTACTACTTGTATTTGATCAGAATATTGCAGAGAACTGGAGGATATTTGAGCAAGGGTACGATATTTTTAAACAAGCAGCTTATTCCAATAAAGATGCACGCACCAAGGCATTCATTTTATTAAATCTAGCTGGGTCAGAGGCCATGGAGAGAGAGCATTCATTTGTGTATGCATCAGCAGTATATGAGAGAGAAGGTGAAAACTGAAAACTGTCATATTGTTGTACAAGCTGAATCAAGGGAAGACCCTGAGTGTTTGAAGTGCAAATTCAGGGAAATGTGTAACCCCCAGACAAATATTACACTAGAGAGGCATTTGTTTTACATGAGAGATCAGAAACCAGGGGAAACCTTTGCAGCTTACATAACTGACCTAAGAAACAAAGCTAAAATGTATCAGTTTGGTGACTAAAAAGATGAGTTAATAAAGGACAGGCTTGTGTCTGGTATGAGAAAGATCTTGCTTTGTGACAGTGACTTGAGTAAAGCCATAGAAATTTGTCAGATCCATGAAGTGACAGAAAAACACACAAGTATGCTTCCAAGTGACAAGAGCATGGTTTCAGCAGGCTCCAGACCAAATATGGATAGCATGCCTAAACACATGGTAGCCACAGCCCCTGCTAGCTCACCAGGGAAACCACATAGCTTTCCAGCAAGTTCTAAGGCTAGTGCAGTTAAAGGAGCATCCTCAGTGCAGTACAAGTGTGAGTCAGTAAAACCCAAGTCCAGTTTCATTGTTAATTGTTGTAATTGTGGTGCAAATCATGACTCTAAAAGAGAGAGATGTTTAGCATTTGGTCAGCAGTGCCACAAGTGTAAAAAATGGAACCATTTCCAAAAGTTTTGCAGATCAAGTAAAACCCACACAGCTGCAAAGAAAGGGCAGACAAAAAGCAGGTTGATCAAGTAGTGACACGACAGTCATCTTTCTATGTAGATGGTGTGTCAGCACTTGGTGAAAGAGTTCATGCAGTGAATTTATTGGCAAAGCATGAAGTATTTTGTACTGCCCGGATAAATGGCAAGTTTAAAGTAGACAATGGTTCATAGTGTAATGTTATATCAGCAGACATATTGCTAAAGTGAGAGCTAATGAGCAGCTCATTGTGACCAGTAGTGCAAAACTTGTTGCTTATGGAGATGTAGAAATTCAAACCTAAGGTTCAGTGATGTTTTCATGTTATTTGGCAAAGAGCTGTTACAACTTGTTATTCTATATAGTCCAGAGGCCAGTACAGTCTTTATTGGGTCTCAAAGATAGTTTGAGAATGAATCTGCTTTCTTTTGCGAAAGAAGTTCATCCCGTAAGTGCATCTCTGAATGCTAATTTTTCTGAAGCTATTTTCTCAGAGTATGCTGACATTTTCGATGACAGGTTGGGCAAGCTTCTAGTGGTATATTCTATAAAGTTACACCTAGAGGTCACTCCAGTGGTTAGACCAGAAAGAAGAGTTCCGATAGCTATGCAGAATAAAGTCAAGGCTCAGCTGGATAAAATGGTACAAGGTGTAATCTGTCCAGTTACAGAACCAACTGAATGGGTGTCTATGATGGCAGCTCACAATAAAGCTCATATAAAATCAGAATATGTATTGAACAAAGATCTGAACAAAGCATTGAAGAGACCGTATCATCCAATGCACACAGTAGAAGAGGTCGCAGCTCTGGTACCGAATGCCACTGTTTTTTCTGTTTTAGATGCAGAGTTCATTTTGTCAAGTGATGCTTAATCGCAAATCCTCATTACTAACCACTTTTGGTACCCCGTTTGGCAGATACAGATTCCTAAGGATGCCATTTGGAATAAATTCTGCAAGTCCAGCGTGCAATGGAGCAAATTGTTTCAGTTATACTTGTGCCAAAATAGAAGATGATTTATTGGTTGGAAGCAATGGCGAAGCAGAGCATGACAGACATTTAAAGAGAGTTCTAGATAGAGCAAGCAAAGTCAGTTTGAAGCTCAATCTTCTGAAGTGCAAACTCAGGCTTCCAAAAGTTACATATGTAGGTCATTTACCAGTATTGGTTTGAGGCCAGATCTGACCAAGCAAGCAGCCATTCTTGAGATGTCAGGACCAGACAATGTTCAAGCTCTACAACATTTCCTAGGTATGATCAACTATTTAGGCAAGTTCATACCAGACTTCAGTGAGTTGACAGCACCTTTAAGAGAGCTAACACACAAAAATATTGTATGGTCATGGTTGGAACAGCACCAGAAGGCATTTGAAGACATCAAACAGAAAACTGTTACTCCACCTATGTTATGATACTATGATGTGAACAAACCAGTCTTTCTTTCCTGTGATACTTCAAAATTTGGTCTAGGCACAGTTATACTCCAAGAGGGCAGACCAGTATCCTATACATCTAGAACACTATCCAAACTGAGATGCAGTATGCTCAAATTGAGAAATAATTTTTGGCAATAGTATTTGCATGTTCCAAGTTTCATGATTATATTTATGGTCGAGCTATTCAGATAGAAACTGATTACCAATCTCTAGTTACTATTCTAAAAAAAACCTATGCATTCCACTCCAGCAAAATTACAAAGTATGATGCTCAAATTGCAAAAGTACAACTTCAAAATGGTCTACACAAAAGGCAAACCATTCTATCTGTGTGATACCTTATCCAGATCACCCAGAAATAAGACAGAACAGCTTGATGCAGAGAATTTTGGCTTTGATGTGATGGCAGTGCATAATTTTTCTACCACTAGACTTGATGAGTTAAGAGATCAAACTAAGACTAATCCAATTTTGCAAAAGCCCAATCACTACATTAATGTCGAATGGCCATCAAGACAATCCAGTGTACCACCTGAAGTGGCAACCTATTTTCCTTATAAAGATGAAATATTGATGGAAGATGGCATTATTTGCAAAGGTCCTAAAATTGTTCCTGCTTCTTTTCAACAAGAATATATCCAGATTTTGCATTGCGGTCACCCAGGTTTATCATCCACTAAGAGAAGAGCTAGAGAATTAGTATTTTGGCCATCTTTACTGAGAGACATTGAAAAAGTACTTTCTTCTTGTTCTATATGCAATAGTACTAAGCCACATCTGCAAAGAGAACCACTTCAGCTAAGTCAAGTCCCTGAACTGGCTTGGTCAGCAGTAGCCACTGATATCTTCAAGTGGAACAATCAACACTACTTAGTATTGGTAGACCTTTATTCAAACTGGTTTAAGATTGACTTACTACCTAATCTAACATCTACTACTGTTATTACTAAGTTGAAACATCATTTCTCAGTCCATGGTAGTTCACACAAAGTTATCTTTGACAATGGTACTGAATTTACTAGTCAGTTGTTTCAGAAATTTGTAAAAGAATGTGACTTTGTTCATGTTACTAGAAATCCTGAGTATCCGAAGTCCAATGGTCTAGTGGAACGTGCAGTGCAGAGTGAAAAGCAATTACTTGAAAGGTCAAAGCATGACAATACCGATCTCAGAAACATACCCCATGACGATATTCTTGGTTCACCTGCTCAAATACTTCTTTTTAGGCAAACTAGAACAACACTGCCTATTTGTTCCAGTTTATTAAGACCTAAAGCTAAGAACAACAGAACCAGAAAGGCTCAACTATTGAAAAAGCGTTCAATCCAGAAATCTAGTTATGACAAATCAAGCAGAAAATACAAATGATGAAAGGTTTCAACTGGATTGGTCAAGTTACAGACATCTGTGCCGAGCCAAGATCCTACCTTGTAAAATCTGAGGGTATGGCATACAGGAGGAATGGCAGACATTTACTTCCTGCACCAGAATTATCATTGCAATATCATTTGAAGGACACAATAAATCTCAAAGTGAATTTAATGTTGTTTCCTTCCCAGAGTGTGTTACTGTTTCTGATTGCAATCTTGAATTTGTTTCAGACTTTTCAAAGACTGATCAAAGTATGGAGACCATTCCACTTGCTAAGTCTAATTCCCAGTTTTATGTCACACAATATGGATAAGTATCCAGGTCCAGTGTGAAAAATGCAACAACATGGACTTAACTGTGTACATATGTATATCATTTGTGTAATTGCATGATACAAAACTGTATGTGATATCTGCATGCCAAATAGACTCATAACATTGCATGTTTTGTTTTTTCAAGAGGGAGGATGTAGATCAGAGTGCATGTGCTGTGTGCACTGTATCTTTAAGAAGCATGTCAAAGATGTAACGTGCATGTATAAAGACTGAGCACATGTCATACACAGTGCCACTTTCAGAGTGCAGCCAGAGAGTAAGCATGTAGGAATCCTGCAGTTAGTATGTATATAAGTTTCTTAAGTTAAAGTCAGTAATCTTCTATTAAGATGTGTTTGTATAAAACAAAGCTGCTTGAACAGAACCCACAAAGACTTTTTGATTGTGTCCAAGATAGGAGAGTGACAGTGTATTAACCTCTACTAAGAATAATACATGTAACTCTTCTCACAGTTCCCTTAAACCTATTTTTTACAGTAACATCCTGTTTGAAACACACTGATGAGATCATCCTGACAAAAAATTCAGTTTGTCCCTTAAGAATTGGACTTCTCCTGTGGTGCTTGCAACTAATACAATGCGCTCTAGATTGGATAACATAGATAGGAGGTTTGCTGCCCAATGTGGAAGACTTGTGTCTATGAGACTGTGTATACCACTTGGTGCCATATCCACTTTCCCTCAGTAAAACATATTTCACTGTTCTCACAGCTTACATATCCCTATTTTTACAGTAACATTCTCTCTGAAACATACTGATGAGGTCATCCTGACAAAAGTGCAAACTATTCCCTAAGAGGCTGACTTATCCTGTGGTGCTTGAGAGTAGTACAGTGCTCTCTAAATTGTTTAAACTAGATAGGTAAGAGGCTTGATACCCTTCATGAAAAACATGTATGTGTGTAATGCTTATTGCTGTCTCCATTTTCCTTGGACAGGATCCATTGTACGCAGCTCCTTTATAACAACTTTTATGGAAACATCCTGCATATAAGTCACTGATGAGTTAATTCTGACAAAAGTACAATCTCTCACCCAAGAGTCACAGTTATCTTGTGGTGCTTATGACTAATACAGTTGTCTTTAGATTGTCCACACTACATAGGTAGGATGTTTGATATCTGAAATTGAAAACTTGTAAGCATGTGTGTGTAAAATGCTTGTTGTTGTCTCAATTTCTCCTGTAATGGATATATTTAAATGTGTACACAGCTCCCTTCTAACAACTTTTATGGAAACATTGTGCATTAAACACACTGATGAAGTAATTGTGACAAAAATACAATCTCTCCCCTGAGTGTCATACATTCTCCTGTGGTACTTACATCTGCTACAATGTTCTCTAGATTATGCAACTGGATAGGTAAGAGCTTCAATACACAGCAGGCAGAAGTGTGTATGTGTGTAAGGTTGTTTGTAGATGAGAGAATATGAGCTCTTTCAACCTATAGTATGGATATTTTTTTTAATATCAAAGATGACTACACCCCACCTTTCACATCCACAACTTCATTGCTACACAAGAGCATAGCTATGCATACTGTTTGTAATGTAATTATTATAATTTTCTATACATTATGTAAGTTAAACATTGCTTCTTTAGGCAATACTATGTCCACAAATGTGTACACCAATGCTTAAAATAACAGTGTCATGGGTTGAAAGACAGCTATTTAATGTTTGAAGAGGGAAAATGAGGCAAACATTTGTTAGGTGTTGGGGGGATAATATTTCCATTCTTCAAATGACAGGTTTTTTTTAGTGGCATAATTAAAGCACACAATTACAACTATATTAGTTGCCTATACCCCTGGTTCAACACACTGATGAGATCATTGTTTTGCTAGTAAACTGAAGCTATTTTGAATGTCAGAATGTCTGGTGCTCACATGTCTGACACTATTGTCTATAACAAGTATATAGCAGGATGTTCGACTACAGCAGTGCTTAACTTCTGCAAGAGTGACTGCCAAAGGAGTCATGATTATTTAACACACATATCTAGTGGCAACTTTTATAAGCCCTGATTGGCTGTACAACTACTGCTACCAGGTACATCTCCTTGGCAATATACTGCTGATGTCATCCCTTTATAGATGCTATATGCCTCAACTGTATTCTTTATTCTCTGTGGCACTGGTGCTGCTAATATACTGTGTAAATGTTTTAAGTGGATTGGTAGGTGGTTTGATTCCATCACTTACTGTTTCAATAGTGTGGCAGTTATTATTGTCATATACCACTGGCCACCTCACAACCATCTTTATGTATCCTTCTAATTATGAGGTTGAATTGCAGTGGCACTTGGTCACACTAGCAAATCCTGCTATCACCAAGGAAAAATAACAGTTTGTTCCCACAATTATTACATGCTGCTAACATACCTGCAGTATGTCACATTTGGGGTGTGCATTCTCCTGTGTTGCATGACTTTGATAGTGTACTTTGTACATTGTGTAACTACATATGTAGGATGTTTGAGTCCAGCTGTGAGTTTGTCTTTCACCCTCATACTGTGTATACTATTCTGCAAAGACATATATGATGTGTAGCTGTACAGTGTTATTATGCACTTCAGAAACTTTTAGCATAAATATCTTAATGGTGATATCATCCATTTAAACGTACACTGCCTCAGTTGTACCTGAACATGGTTGTGTGGTGCTTGCAATTCAGGCAGTGATGTTTAGCTTGTGATCCTGAGTAGTTATTTGAAATCTATCCACTACTGCTCAGACTACATTGCGTCAGTGTTATTGTGACTATACATGTCAGTAACACTGTGGTCAAGTACATTGGCTTTGTACTCATATAGATGTTGATCCCTCTTACTAAAAGCTATGAGAATTTGTTATATAGCAATGCCTTTATTCAGAGAAATTATGACATTTGCTTCCATGTTACTTACATAACATGTGCCGGAAGTTTTATCCCCTGCCATTGGGGAATGAGACAACATGCTTTCTGTTGTTGATGTAGTACAGAAATCACAGGCACACATATCCCTTGTAAGAAGTATATAATTTAACGCCTTCACATAACCACATATGTCACACTTTTAGTGACACTTCTACCATAGTGCATTTATCCTGTAAAATATTATGTACTATCCACTGTGAAATGCTCATATGTTCAACAACCACATTCATTGCCTATTACTATTATTGGGCCTTATACTGTAATGTATGACTGATGTACCACAGTGATAATATTTCCATTTACATTGTGACAGGCCTCCACAATCCCTTTTATCTCAGAAACTGCTTAACACACATACAGATGATGGAATAATTTTAGCATAGGTGGACTGCTATACTTGTAAGACTTCCACTGTGGTGTCTGTGATGTCATTAGTTAGTAAAGACAAATCATTTGCTGTTCAATTCCTTACAGGGGCAAGACTATGCGAAGGTAGTTACATTGCATAAACACCACTGTAATCTAGTTATTGCTATCTATTATATTGAACAATGATATATCATAACACGTTGTGATTGCGTGGCAGTGAAATGTTTATTCAGGGCATGTTGTGCTGTGAGTGCTCCTGTAGCATGTGTGTTGAATATTGGCACAAATAGACTGGTGTTCACTTCTGGTATAGTGTGTGTCCTATATGACATAAACAGTTTTCTTGTCAAAGAATCAATCATATTGCAATACTCAGTGTTGTGTGGACAGTAACGTGTAGTGCCTTCCCAGCTTTCTGACTAAATTTGATTGTTCATATTATAGCCATACCTCCTTTGTTGACACACACATACATTCACTTCAGTTATATGTGACAGCTTCCATTGCTATTTTATTTGGCACATGCAGGCAATACAGGGTCCTGGAGAGTGCTTTGTATAATAGACAGGGGTTTGAATCTGGGAACATCTGTCTGTCAAACAAATGTGTCAGACTGCAGTGGCTTACACACATGGACAGGGCTAGCTTTTTCATGCATTTTCATACCAGGTAGGTCATCATTATACCTTATATGGTATGATAGTGCTACCCACCCTTTAGGGATGTTCTTTCTTATGTGACCGATATACGTACATCTGTGGTACCCATGATTGCTATGCATCTCTCTGATATCTCTCTGATATCTGTTTGAGCTTGTGTTCTTAAAAGACATGTTTCTTTGGTCATTCCTTGCTCATACACCTTACCTATTCACAAGAAAATTATGCTTTGTATTGCATGTCATCCTCTAGACGTGTTTCATATTGCCATTGTTTCTGTCACAATATACAGCTTAATGGCAGATGTGATTCCATAAACATGTTTTACTGTATGGAATGCAGGGAGACCATCAGGAAATGTGATCTGCTCAGTCATGACATTGGTCGCTTATGATGTTGTTTATTATTAAATTGCCAATGTGTCATTTACATAAGTCACTGTCATTTCTTTGCAAAAATATGTCCATTTTTGTGTTACCTGAAATCACATCTGTAATGTCCTTTGGTTCTTGTGTATACATGGTGATATGGATAATACATCAATTGTGTCAGCTTTCATACATTAATTCCCTGTATATATATCCTTATATGCTATGACTGCATTCCTTGCATTCACCCCATAATGTAACTTCCATCCTTGCAAACTGTTATCTCAAGTCAACCATTTCATTAATGTGTATATCACATCTTCACTTCACTTTGTTTAACTGCAGTTTTATATCCTTATCCATATCTTTTATCAGCATGTGCTTACCTATGGGACTGACATTCACACTAATTATCATCACATCCGTCTTGTAGGTTTTATGTCAGAAATGCCTCTTATATATTTTTGCCACATTTTCCTGTGGGATATGAGTGCACTTTAAGCATTTCCCCTCTTCAACATTTATTATTCATTAGAACCCAATTTAGTGTACCATTTCCCCCATTTCACTTCCCCTCATTCTGTATTATTTCCCTGTACTTACCCTTAATATGTCTGGGCTACAGTGCATGCCCCTATCTGACCACTGACTATAGGCAATCCATTTTGTTTATTTTGCATGCATCAGCTTGCAAGTACCGTTTTCATGGCCATGAGCACTACTGCTAGTCACATAAAGGTGCGTGCAATCCATGTAGGTATGATGAACAGCATGCATATTCAGTTAGTGCTGCTCATTATTATTCTTATATTGTGTAGGTGCTGCGCAGCCCCTACAAGATTGTTAATGAATCCCAGGGTGAGTCCTGATCAAATTCTGCTTGAAAATACTCATGGAACTTTTACTGTGTGCATTTATGTGTATTTACTACATATATACTATATATTGCATACAGTATGTGATTTAGCATTAATACTCTGGAACCCTAATGATGTAAGAAACCAGAAGGAGTTAGGTCCAGAATGTGTCAAGAACAGTGTGTGTTTCAGGTGCTTATGTGTTTAGAATACTTGTTCAAGACACATTGTTAGTACAGGACTTCAGCCCTGGACTTTTTTTTTTATTTTATTGCCATTCACTTCTACGTTCTGCATACTCATCCATCAAGCAGATGTGAGACGCAACTCTTAAATGCTTTCTTAAGGTTTTCTTACATAAGATTACAGGTATCACACAGTTGCTGACTTGGTGTCTTGATTATGTGGTATATTGCAGCACTTAAATTCCTTTTTATCTTTTTTAGCCAGAACTGTGACTAGATAAAAAGCAGAAAGTTTTAAGACCACATGCTTTTAGCAGTATACAAAACATAGAATGTAAGTACACTACCAAATCATAATTGAAAGCCTGCAGTACAAAAAGGACATATACATTAGAACTTCCTCCAAAACAGGCCCCAGAGAGGAAAGTACTGAAATGAATGTCACCATAAAGGTTGTTATGCTTTTCGAATCCCTAGTAAATCAAAGACATGCTCTGTCCCATGAGAACTTGAGTTAATGAACAAAAAGAATAAATATGCAAGTATTATGCTGTAGGTTAACCTTGACATATTGTAGTAAAAACACAGCTGTTTATAGATGGGTAGCAGTTAAGAGCTGCAATGTCATAAATACAAACATCATCCACTAAATAATGTATCAGGGATACTGGTGTACAAACTAAACATGCTGATGGTGTGAAGGTAAACCTAGCTGAGGCTTAGTGCAGCTCCAGTGGTATGTTTTGCTGACTATTGTGTGATAGATTTGCATCTTTTAATTGCTGCTGGTCTCTCTCTGCATATAAATAAATAAATAATATAAAAAGCTGGCATTGTCATTATATCTCATCCAGCACAGATATATCCAAAGGAATGGCTACTTCACAGTTCTAGCATATGCCATGTGCATTCAGTTTCAGGACAGAATATCACTACAACGCAGATGAAGGCTATAAAAAGATATAGGCAAAGCAGGGTTGCATCTGTTGATGAACAAAGAACATCTGTTTTCAAAACTAACTTTTGCCGGTTTGGTGTTTTTGTTACTTCACTTAGCACTCAGTAAAACACAGTATACAACAAGGTCATACCAATTGTCTCTGTTGATCAGTCCAGAAGGGCATCAAAGAAGGAAAGGCTGTATTTTTCCTTTCCAAACAATAAGAATATAGGTCTGCCAACTTTGGAGGAGGGGTTCCAATGTGGTGTTTTCCTCCTAAACAGTGCATCTGCTGTTTGTATTTTATGTGCTGTCTTTGTACACAATAAAACAAAAGAAACAACCTTCAGTCTAAAGTGCTGACCTGACATAAAAAGAGTTGTTCCCCAGAGAGACTGTAAAGCAAATACTGACAATCAGGCTAGCAGGCTAGAATTTACTACAACAGAAGGTGGTTTTCCAAGTTACAATATGCACAATGGCTGTCATTTACTTAACATTGCATCCAGACCAGCAGTAAAACAAAATGACATTTTGCATATCAGGTATTCTGTGCACTTATTTTTAGCTAAAAGCAAATTTCTAGCAAAGTCAACTTGGAAGCCATTATTTTTAGCTAAAAGCAAATTGTAGCAAAGTCAACTTGGAAGCCATTCAAACATTTTATTTGAACTATAAAAATTGTTCATAGTTTATGTTCTTTAACTGTGCAGTCTGATTTTTTAAATATCCTGCAAAGTTTCTGGTGCCATACTTTAGTTTGCCTGTTCTTTCAAAGGTACAAGCCATATTTAATCAGAAGGAGCAGATTACTGAACTCTCCTTAATTTTTATCTCACTTGTGTTTGGAAGCCAGAGCCTTATTCATTTTTATTTTATCCTTAGAGTTTAATTGCAAAAGTGGGTGTATAGAAAATCCTAACAGAGCAGTATGTTTATATTATCCATGCACTTTCATTAAATACCCATTTTACTGTACTGCTTTCTGCAGTAAGCATGCAATTATGCCTGACAGGGTGGGCAGTATTTGACATCCCAGCGGCATTCTACGGCCTGATATCATAGGCAGAGGCTCTCATTGCCACTGAATAGCCCAATATTACTTCACTTGGAGGATATTATTACATTTAAGTTTATTTTTGTCCTTAGAAAATAGTGTTTCATCAATGTTCAATAGTAAAAGAAGCATTTTGTATTCTGTTGATATAAAATAGTAACTCCTCTGTAATGCTGTTTAGTATAGGCTACATATGAATGGAATTGCTACTAACATCATTTAAGTTATAAAACGATTAATTTCTGCAACATCTATACTAGCTTGCAGAACTATTGTAAATTATTGATATTTCACTACAATTTCTGCCTATACTATATTGCATTTCACTAGCATTGTTGCTTTTTAAGTTTTTGTTATATATGATATATGGTTGATGACAACAGATACACGAAGAGTATAAGCTACCCCTGTCGCTGCTCTTTTTTTCTTCCGCAACAAGTAAGGCATGTAACCAAGTGTTCATGTTACCACTTTGGTTTTTACCCACTCACATATTTGGCAATGTCAATATCATGGTTAAATACCTGTCTCAAAATATTAATTGTCAATGTTTTTTTTCAGCACAATAGCAGGCAAAATGCATTTTATCCATCTGGCATATGTTTGTTATAGAATACCATTATAAGTCATGAAGCTACTTATACACGATACACCCCTTCTGTTTGTCTCTGTAGTGAGGACAATAGGCAGCCATCTTTAAGTTCTTTGAAGAGTTTATAGTGATATGAGTAATTTCACAGGTAGCTTTTATGTTTAATATATTTATAGCTTCAACAATTGTAATATTTTTGTGGCAGTCTGTATTTTAGAAAGTCACTAAGCAGGAAGGTGTCATGTTGAGTGCATTTTAAACCAATAAAGTATACTGATTTTGAAAAGAGATACATAAGTCAGTTGTGCAAGAACGATCATTAGTATAATATAAATAACAATAATATAAATAACTCAGTGCTGGTCTGAATGTTGTTTTAAACCTTAGAGTGAAAGCTTAACCTAGGTAATAATTGTAGCTTTTTTATTTTTTTGCTGCTTTTAGAGGAAGGAGAATCACCTAATGATGACCATTTAGTCCTTTACTTGTTGCTCTTGTGATATACTGGGCTTACATAGCAGATTAACATAACCCTTTAGAATTGTCAGTGATCACTGGAATTCATTACTCTTTTAATTGATTTCTAAGTATTTGTAAAATAAATATTGTGCTTGTTTTAGTCCATTTGGCAAAGTAGAAGGTGTGTGAGAGATAGGAGATGACCTAACATGTCAAAAGTGAATTAAAATATTATTTATGAGACCATCTTTTATGAAATCATAATTCCCTGTTTAGGTATCGGGTTCCATCTTGTGTTTTTACTGTGTTTTTCCATTTCTGAACATGCTGAATACATATGCAATAAGGCATGAGAGTGTGAATGATATAGATATTACTGCACATCCAGCATTCTGTGGTATAAGATCAAAGGTCAATAACTAAAAAATACAGCTAATTAAGCAGTAATACTCCCACCACATAGTTTTCCTTAAGTTGGTTTAATAGTTGGTATAGTTGCTGCAGCCTCAAAAATATTCACAAGGGTAATAATTTTGATGAGAATTCTAAAGAAGTGAAAGACTCATGTATGTAAGTAGCAGCACTTCCTTTATCATTTTTCTCATGATGATTTACATGGTAGTATGATTTTTGCCTTATTTATATAACTTAGTTTCTATTGACATGGGTACATGCTGTATTGCTATTTTAATATGCATTTGCATTTATGCAGTATTTTACTTTTCTGTACTCCAGCTTCACATTTGGCTCTTAAGATAAGTAATCCCTGGGATTCATTAACGATTGTTTAGGCTTCTTGCAAAGCCTACACGACTACAACTTGTTAGCATGATTAGCAGTGGCGGTCATTGAATATGCATGCTGCTTATCATGCTTACATGTCTCTGAGAACTGCTTCATGGCCAGCAGCACTACTGATGGCCATGAGATGGTGCTGAGAGCATAAACACACAATGTAAGCAAAACTACGCGCCTTTAGGCAAGCGTTTTATGCGTGCACACACATTCAGCTTACGTAAATGCAGGGGAAGTGAAACTGGACTAAGTTACACATAATGCAATGCTAATTGTGCAGGGATAATCACAAGGTGAGTTAAGCGGAAAAAATGTACTTACTTAATGCATTCAAATGTGATGATGCTACACAGAAACATTTTCAACAGAAAGACAACTGTATTGATAGTAAGAATAAATAAGCCTGTTCCCAATTGTTTTCCCATGCACATAACTTAAAAACAGACATGTTAATAATGGATGTGAGAAGGACACAATGCAACATTGTAAGAAATGGGAGTAAATGTGATATTAATGTTGATATCATGCCACGCTGAGATAATAGTTAGCAAGGACAATAGATACATTATGGGTCATTCACATAGAGTGCAGTTATTGAATATGATCTGTGGCATCACAGGTTGATACACAACTTTCTGATATCTGTCCTGGCATGTGTTCTAGTCCAGCAAGATGCAAATGTTGAGTATGTCATTGATTGTTCACAAGCATTACTTAATTTCCAAATAAGAATGCACTGTATTGCATGTCTTCCACCAAACATTTATGTATTACTTGTAACTATTTTCTCCAGGGTCTATATCACTTCGACGAAATGGCAGAAGTTCAAACACCATATGTTTGAACTTCTAACCTTGAAGTGCAAAATCATCAAAGGCTTAGAACAGCGATTTTTTTTCCAAGGGAAAAAAAATTGCTGTTCCAAGAAACACACACACAACACAAGCACACCAAAAAACAGTAATCCACACACATACACTTAAAATCTTACATCTAACCATACACTAAACTGTACATACACTACTATCTATCCACTTACCTTAACCCAAACCCTAACCCTAAGGTCCGTCACTATCTCACTATCTCTATTTCAAAACTTCGATCACGTAATAGGAACCCTACAGAGCTGTGTATTGACTATGTTTGACACATGAAATAGCAATGGATCTTGAAGCAAATAAATTAAATCAATGTGCAAGGTAATAAAGGACATTTGAGGATAAATGTTACAGTACTATATTGTCAAAATGATGACAAGGAGCTAACTATGTTAATGTTCAGACAACTGTGAGCATTGCAATATCAAATGTTTCTCTGCCAATGAAGCTGTTCTTGTTATTTTGTCAAGCCACATTGTCCCAGATTTGGAGCACACTGTATCTGTGTAGATATGTTATATAAGTCACTGCTGATTGCATGCGACATAGGAGAATGCACATCATGACATTCTCAGAACAACTGTTTCACTGGTAAGATATTAAAGAATGACTTGATATTTCTTTCTCCAAAGTAAAAATCATTTGTGTGATGTCAGTGCATACATAGAAAGCTACCCTTGGCTAGAACTGAACAGCAAACTATGGAAGTCCGCTGTCTCCCAACATGTGTATGAATCATATGTGCCACAGTAGAAGTCTTAACAATGTTGTTAGACTCCTCCTATGTTCATAGGTTGATAGGTTCTAGCTATATACTAGGCTAATTACCTCTAGGGCCCTTAAAAGCCAAGCTGCAAAGCCCAAATATGACCCATGAATTTGATTTATATTTGATTTAGAGGGGGTAATTTACTGACTGACTCTATCCATCAGAGACATAGTGCCAGACCAGGGGTGAATTTTCAATTACCCACCCAGTGGTCCATGTTGTGCTGAAATAGGGATAGGGATTAACTCTGCTTCACACGGACAAGGAGCCTGTTCCACAGAATGGGAATTCTCTGAGAAATGTATCTGTTTCTCCCATATGTCCTACTTATGCTGCAAGCAAAATTTAGGCCTTTTAATCTAGTAGTTCTGATGCTGTGTGTTTTGTGGATGTGCAAAAGGCTTATCAAAACAGGGCCTTTTATGCCAGACAAAGATCAGCTCTTAGAAGTCTATATGATATTGAGTAAAAAAACAGGGCCTTGATACAATCTGCATAGGACATTTTTTTACACCCTGTATTCTTTTAGTAAGGAACCTTTGTGGACATTCCAGTTGCTGCATCTGTCTGGTCAGGTACATACTGAAGGGAGCATTATATTCTATAATGGGCTTGATGAGGACTGAGTTAAGTGGTATGATGACCTCTCTGGACGTAGATGCCATGTCCTTGCTTATAAGATGAACAACATAGAAGGATTTTCTTACTACCTTGGATACATGTTGGTTGAAGACTACTTTACTATCTACAAGAGTTCCAAGTTATGTGATGTCATTACCTCATATGATTGTGTTACAATTTGTGTGAGATAAAAAATCTGAGGGTGGTTTCTCCCACTACAGTTATACACATTATATGATTTGTGGATGTCATTCATGCATAACATCTTTAAGATATGCAATGGTGACAGTCAGCCATTGTAAATTTTGAACACCTGACTTTGGGATGAAAAAGGATACATGACATTGGGAAGTATGAATGCACCACAATGTCACTGGTGTTACAAATGTGTGATATTTTCCAAATGTCATCCCATAGCAGCATCATTATCCAATAAATCATTTATGTGTGAAAATGAGCAGAAATCATTTTACTAGGAATCCCCAGCCATACCTGTACACAGATAGCTGTCTGACAACATTGCTACCTTCCTGCACATTCACAGGCATACTGACACAAGTGAGTCTTAGGAGTTAATGGACTTGTGGATTTGAACAGACTACCTAAAATTATAAGGTGCAGAACACTGCCTGAATCCATATGCCACACAAGGTGTTGCTTTACAGTTCTAACTGTGCACATTTGAATGGATGACATCACCATTCTTTCATATGTTGATCTAAAAATGTATGAAGGTGGTTGAAGTGCACAGTAATATTGCACATAGTACATTCTTTAGAAGCCTTCTCTACACACCCTGAGAAGCAAACAACTATAGACAGTAGTCAACTATTGATTGATTCAAACCCTCTCCTTCTGTATTACTCAGTCTACAGAGCACAGTATGAACAGTCAGCCCCACAGGTAACTTGTTTGACCATTTTGCTGTGGTTTATTTTTGATAGCATGATGTAAGCATTGAGTTTACAATACTGCTCATTGCATGGGGGTGATACAAATCTGTAGGGCAGATGTAGCTGTAGGGCAATTGTTTGTCAGTGAAAATACTTCTCCAAAATGGAAGTTTGCATAAGGGGTATTGTCACAAACACAATTCTACATTACAGTACACACTCACATTAGTTACCCAGTGTGGGATTTAGGCCCACTAACTATTTACACAATCTATACAACACAGAATTAGCCAAAAAAAGTACAGGACAGTCTGAATTGTAAGGGCACAGTGAGCAATTTTGAAATGCTGACCTCATCAGGGAGATGTAGAGAAGATGTTTGTAGGATAAGGGGATGAGGGCATCCTCTCCCATGTTAAAATCTTCCCCTGACTGGAACTCGATACAGCATGTCCATTTAGGAAGCTATACATACCTGACATTGAAGCCACACACACAAGTTCCACTTGTGAGATTTGAATGTCTTACCTATCTAGTTATACAATGTAGAAAATACAGTATTAGCTGCTAGCATCACAGGACAAGTGCACTTCTGACAGGATGATCTCATCACTGTGTTGCAGAGAAGACATCCAAGCAACCTCCACCCTCAGACAACAACCACATATCACATACTTCACAGAGTCAGTGTGCCACGCAACCACAGCCCATAAGGCTTAACAACACACCCAATACACTAGTAATAGATTACTCTATTGTCAGGCACACTGACGTTCCACTCACTAGACTGAACAAGGAGAAGGTTACTGTAAGCTGCTTGATGGGTGCCAGGATCCGCCACATAACACAAGCACTCAGGTCACTCCAAAACAAGTACAAATATGACTCTGTCATTGTACATGTTGGTGTGAATGATCTGAGACATACCTCCATGGACTACATGAAAAGAGACATAGAGGAGCTCTCTGATCATGTAGACCAGGCCGGTATGACCCTGACCCTGAGTAGCATCTTGCTCTAACCAAGAATAATGCCACAATACAAAGATAAAATGATCAGTTTTAACAATTGGCTAAGCTATTGGTGTCATTCAAAGGGGATCCAGTGTCTGTCAGCCTGGGGCGACATGCTCGACAAGCCACACTGCTTCGCCAGAGATGGCTTGCACCTGTTGCCCTTAGGCTTTCGAATACTGGCCAAGACTCTTGCCATCCCCATAGTGCCTTTTTTAGGCATGGCTCAAAAGACAAACACACCTGCCTAAACAACACAAGTAACCAAAAACTGAGAGTAATGCTTCTCAATGCCAGAAGTCTAAACCTCAAACTGCATGCACTCAAGGCACTCCTCAGTATGCAGAACATCGATATCTGTGCAGTAACAGAAACCTGGTTCAAGGCTCCAGAGAGCACCCCAGTACTACCAGGATACAACTCATACCATACCTTTTGGCCTTCGAACCCAGACCAAAATACAAAAGGGGGGGGTGTATCCATTTTCATAAAGGATACCCACACCTCCAGGTTAGTAGCACAGCACATGGCCTCAGAGACCATCCATGTGCAACTAACGGTGGGCAAAGCTACTTTTCAGATCATAGCTTGCTACAGATCATCTACCTTGTCTCAGAACCCCCACACAGCATTCCTGAGAACATTGGAAAATATGAAGGTCCTACCAAACACCATGATATTGGGAGATTTCAACTACTCAAACATTGACTGGGATAACTACTCAAGTACAAACTCCTTTGCCCAACACTTCCTAGAATTTATAAATTCAAATGCCCTGGAACAGCTGGTCACCATGCCCACAAGAGGTGATAACATATTGGACCTGATCATCACCAACATGGGGGATCAATGCTCCACACCAGAGGTAACCCCCTCGCTGGTAAGATCAGATCATAAACTAATCACACTGGACACCCACATCCCGACCCCACCCCTGGTCAAGGAAACCACTGTGAAAAACTTTTCAAAAGCCAACTTCTCAATTCTCAAGACTGAGGTGGAAAGTTTCCAAGCCCCCTTGCTAAAGGACAATGCTGCCCAAACAGCAGAATCCTTTACAAATGCATTCTATGAGCACCTACAGGAATGCATGGATCGAGCCATCCCAAGTAAAACCAAGACTCACTCCTCCAAAAAGAGGAAACTAGTCTGGTGGTCCCTGACCATGAATAAACTATACAACAGAAGGAGGAAACTATTACATGATAGAGGAAAATCCCAAAAAGGAAAGGCATCACTGATCAATATCAGCAAGAAACTATGATCCCTCATGAAATCATCCAAGGCCAGTTTCGAAAGAAAAATTGCTAAAGACTCTAAAGATAATCACAAAGCCTTCTTTAGCTATGTCAAGAATCTAGGTGGAAACTCTCAGATATGCTCTGAGCTAGAGCAAAATGGCAAAAAATACACTGAACCAACTGACATTGCCAACATCCTGGCTGACAGGTTCAGTGCAAACTTTACCCCCCCATCCCCAAAAGGGCCCATGTCCATCCCAGAAGAATGCAGAGCCCAAGACATCACAGACAAGCAGGTAAAAACAGCCCTCTCCAAAGCTAAAAACACAGCATCAATGGGATGGGATGGTATCCCATGCTGAGTCTTACATGAGTTCCAAAATGAACTAAACCCTCACCTAAATTCACTGTTCAATCTCAGCCTTACCACAGGCTATGTACCCAAAGAATGGCATACAGCTACAGTCATCCCACTCCACAAACATGGTGCCACAACAGAACCTGGGAACTATCGCCCTATAAGCCTGACTAGCCTGGTCTGCAAGGCTATGGAGTGAATCATCATGGATCTCAGAAACAGAGACATTGGGAAACTCCAGACACTGGACGCCACCCAATTCGGCTTTGTTAAAGGCAGATCATGCCTCCTAAACCTAGTTGACTTCTTTGAAACAGTTACCAAGGCCATAGATGAAGGAAAGGTAGTCCACACAGCCTACTGGACCTCGCTAAGGCCTTTGATACCATTCCCCACTCTGGCATCATAGATAAACTCACCAGCTTGAACATTAACCCCTATGTCACGAGATAGGTTGCCAACTGGCTCATGGATAGAACACACATGGTCAGAGTTGTGGGTGCCATGTCCGACTCTAAACCAGTCACAAGTGGCATCTCACAGGGCTCAGTCCTGGGACCCCTCCTGTTTGGTATATACTTCTCCGAGGTACAGGCAAGCACGGGAGGACTATGGCTAACCAAGTTCTCAGATGACTGCAAACTGGGGGCCATAATAGACTCTCAGGCTGACACAGACATCCTCCAGAGGGGTCTCACAGAGACAGATACCTGGTGTCAGAACTATGGCCTCAAGCTAAATGCTAAAAAATGCATAGTCATCCCCTTTTGGAAAAACAAAGTGCCCACAAATTATCACATAGGTGATAATCCACTAAATACAGAAGATGTAATTAGAGACCTGGGGACCCAGGTAGATAGCAACCTCTACTTTGATAATCACATTGCCAAAGTGGTTAGAAATTCCTTCTATGTAGCCCACCTAATCACGAAAGGGTTCACATCTAGATCAAGAGAGGTTATTGTGCCCCACTACTCATCACTCATTAGGCCCATAATAGAGTACAATGCCCCATTTGGAATGTACCTTACTCGATACCTGCAACAGCTGGAAAGGCCACAGAAGTACCTCACCAAGAGGATCATGGGCCTCAAACAGATGCCCTATGCGACTAGACTAAAGAAACTCCAGCTCTACTCAGTTGCTTACCGCCTGCTCAGAGGTGATCTCTGCCTGACTTATAAGGTCATGTCCAACCTGGAATTAATGGACATGCTCCACCTCAAGAAAACCAAATCTCTGAGAGCCACACCCTCCAGTGAATTAAACCTCAACACAACAATAAACAGGACATGCTGGAGGGATAGATTCCTGTCCCAGAGACTTCCCTCGCTCTGGAATAGTGTCCCAGTTTATGCTAGGCAGAGCACCTCACTAACACTCTTCAAGAGAAATCTTGACGAGTGGATGGGAAATCGTAAATTCACCCCGGGGATCACTTCAATGGCCCTGCTAGACAGAGGCCCAGGAAACTAATTTAAAAGGGAGGCAAAAGCCAACACATTCTGTCTAGGCTTATAAATGCCCTCGGGCAGATAGCTTAGTACCTACCTATGAACCTATGAAGAAGTTAAAAGTGAGACAAACTGCACAGGGAGCTGTGTCTAAAGTAAAAGTTTTCTTCTGAGTGGAAATGGACACAGCACATCTGTTAAAGCTTTACTTTCATGGCACTAGAACCACATCAACACACAAGTTCAGCACTGTCAGATATAAAACACCAGTCTAACCAGTTATCCAATCTGCAGGACACAGTATTAGCCACAAGCAACACAAGAGAAGTCTGACTCATGTGGGGAGAGTGCACTTTTGACAGGATGACCTCATCACTGTGTTGCAGAGATGTTTGTGGTAAAACTGGGATTACGAGATGGTGGAATACTCACCAGGTTATTTTTTTCTCCTGACTGAAAGTTGATGCAGCATATCTGGTCAAGAAGCTACATGCAACTGATATTGCAGCCATGCACTCAAGTTCCCCATGGTGAAAAGTGAAACTTCTCCCTGTGTAGTTACACAATCTACAGTGCACAGTATAAGTCACAACCGCCACAGGAGAAGTCTGAAAATGCACATTTGTAATTAGTAAAACTTCTCTGTTTTGGTCCTATGCATCACAGGCTTTGGGACTAATGCATGTGTGTGGATAGGCCAGTGTAACAGCATTGTGCTTGTTACATGCAATGACATCCTTCTCTGCTATGATATATATATATTGTCCTTCATGTACATTGTGTTACTGTGAGGGACGTGTACCTGTTTTATGGTATGCGATGCCAGTGACAATTACAATTGTGAAACAATGAATTATCAGTTAAGCATTCCTGCCACTTCATTCCAGAATGATTGCATGGAAATAGTAAACATTTATACTGTCACTGCCACTTGTCTTATCTCATGCTTGCACAATAGGCATTGACAATACAAACGGACACTTCCTACACAGGACAGTGCACTTTAGCCAAACAGTAATGGATTATGTGTGAAGAGATTACCCAAAATGATAACACAGTTGCAAGTGTAACCACTGTAGTGCAGACAGTCATTAATAGACTGACGTAAATGAATTCAGCATCACTGTGAAATCCAGATAACTTGTTTTCCATATTCAGTACTGGCATACAACCATACAACCTATACAAAGAATTATTTGCTGTAAATCGTTGTTTTTGCTCTCTTGCCTGAAACACAGCAATGACAAGTTCAGTTGTGCTGCTAATGGCAAAGTATCACCACATGTATAACCATATCTTGAGATACTGAGCATAGAATGAAAATTAGCAGTAGTCTATGGTGCTCTGTGCAGTAGTCTATGGTGCTCTGTGCCAACTCTCACACAAAGAAGCAGTCTACAAATACAACCATGTCTGAATCTGATGGATTACAGAACTGATATGTGTTATGCTCATGTTTTAGAGGTCCTTATTTACACATTTATCATGATAGGTGCAGTTCCTCAATCTTTGCATGTATGGTACAGGTCTATTATGACACATATGAGGGACCAGGTGTGGTATTGCTGTTGGGAACATAGTTTTTGAAAACATTTTGGAATCAATGAAGTTTATCTGATGACACAGAAGGGGTGAAAAGAGATGGACCAGTGGCAACAGGAATTCACATATAGACATAATAAGTGATTGCTCTATGGTGCATTTCTACACATATTTGTGTTATGTTAATGATGGCTTTATCATACTAATTATTCATGCAAGATCTGTACAAAACAGGCTTCAAAACAGGGAGAAAACACATTAATGGTGGATCTGGGAATCTTGAGGCAATGTTACAACTGCCTCATGTACACAGACAGCCTTCTCCGCCTCCCAACAAATTCCAACACATGTGAGAGATGCAACCATATAGCCATACTGGAGGCTAAGCTCTCTCAACTCAGTACTGGTGAAACCAGTCAGGAGGAGAAGGAAACCACACTCACTACAATTCCAGTCTCACATAGACCTACCATGACAGCAAACCAAACACATAAACACGCAAAAACATACTCGGAGGCTCTAAATAAAAATCTGCCTAAGCAGCAGAGACCTCCAAAGCAGACACCCAAGCAACCACTACCCCAAAACAAAACACATGCAACACATAGCTCACAAATCCAGTGTGCCGAACAGTCACAGCCCTTAAGGCTAAACAACACACCTGATACACTTGTAATAGGTGACTCTATCGTCAGGCACACTGACGTCCCGCTCACCAGGCTGAACAAGGAGAAGGTCACTGTGAGCTGCTGTCGGGCGCTAGGATCCGCCACATAACACAAGCACTCAGGTCACTCCAAGGCAAGTACAAATATGACTCAGTCATTGTCCATGCTGGTGTGAATGACCTGAGATGTACCTCCCTGGACTACATGAAAAGAGACATAGAGGAGCTCTCTGAGCATGTAGCCCAGGCCGGTATGACCCTGACCTTGAGTAGCATCTTACCCTCACCAAGAATGATGCCACAATATGAAGACAAGATGATCAATTTCAACAATTGGCTTAAGTATTGGTGTCATTCAAAGGGGATCCAATGCCTGTCAGCCTGGGATGACATGCTCGACAAGCCACGATGCTTCACTAGGGACGGCTTGCACCTGTCACCCCTGGGCTTTTGGATATTGGCAAAGGCTCTTGCTACCCCATAGTGCCTTTTTTAGGCAAGGCTCAAAAGACAAACCCACCTCCATAGGTATCACAAGGGATAAGAAACTAAGAGTAATGCTACTCAACGCCAGAAGTCTAAACCTCAAGATGCATGCACTCGAAACTCTCCTTAGCATGGAGAACATCGATATCTGTGCAGTAACAGAAACCTGGTTCAAGGCTCCCAAGATCACCCCAGCACTACCAGGTTATACCTCATACCATGCTTTTTGGCCCCAAAACTTGGACCAAACCACAAAAGGAGGGGGAGTATCAATATTCGTCAAAGATACCCACACCTCCAGGTTGGTGGCACAGCAAGAAGCATCAGAGACTATCCATGTGCAACTAACAGTGGGTAAAACTGCCTTCCAGTTTATAGCCTGCTACAGACCACCCTCCCAAACCCAGGAACCCCACTCAGCCTTCCTGAGAATACTGGAAAATATGAAGGTCTCTCCAAACACCATTATATTGGGTGACTTCAACTACCCAAACATAGACTGGGAGCATTACTCTAGCTCCAACACCCTAGCCCAAAGGTTCCTAGAATTTATAAACTCAAATGCTATGGAACAACTTGTTACCACTCCCACAAGAGGGGAAAACATACTGGACCTGATCATCACCAACATGGGGACTCTATGCTCCGGACCAGAAGTGTATCCCTCACTGGTAGGATCAGACCATAAACTAATCTCACTGGATATTTACATCCCGACTCCACCCCCTGCCCTGAAAACCACAGTGAAAAACTTCTCTAAAGCAAATTTCACATTCCTCAAAACTGAGGTGGAATCTTTCAAAGCCCTCGGGCCTGTGGAAAATATGGCCCAGACCGCAGAATCCTTTATAAACGCATTCTATGAACACCTTCAGGAATGCATGGATCATGCAATCCCAAATAAAACCAAGACCCAATCCTCCAAAGGCAGACGTCCTGTCTGGTGGACCCCAGCCATAAACAAACTATACAATAGAAGGAGGAAGCTACTACATGATAGAGCAAAATCCCAAAAAGGGAAGGCATCTCTGATCAGTATTAACAAAAAACTACGGGCACTCATAAAATCATCTAAGGCCAGCTTCGAGAGAAAAATTGCACAGGACACTAAGGATAATCACAAGGCTTTCTTTAGTTATGTTAGGAACCTGGGTGGGAATTCCCAGATATGCTCAGAATTAGTCCAAAATTACAAAAAATACACCAAACCCACAGACATTGCCAACATCCTAACTGACAGGTTCAGCGCAAACTTCTCCCCCCCTCCCCACCAAAAGGGCAAATATCTATCCCAGCAGAGTGCTGCCCCCCTGACATCTCAGATGCTCAGGTAAGAGCTGCCCTCTCCAAAGCAAAAACACAGCATCAATGGGACCAGACGGTGTCCCGGGCTGTGTCCTACATGAACTCCAAGAAGAGCTAAACCCAAACATAAAACTACTGTTCAATCTCAGCCTTATTACAGGATATGTACCCAAAGAGTGGCGTACAGCAACAGTGGTCCCTCTCCACAAAGGTGGTGCCTCAACGGATCCTGGAAACTATCACCCCATAAGCCTGACTAGCTTGGTCTGCAAAGCTATGGAAAGGATCATCATGGACCTCATAAATAAAGATATTGGGGACCTACAGACACTGGATCCTACCCAGCTTGGCTTTGTTAAGGGCAGATCCTGCCTCTTAAACCTGGTCGATTTCTTTGAAACAGTCACCAAGGCCATTGACAAGGGAAGGTGGTCCACATAGCCTACCTGGACCTCGCAAAAGCCTTCGATACAATACCCCACTGGCATTATAGATAAGCTCACCAGCTTAAATATAAACCCCTATGTCACTAGATGGGTTGCAAACTGACTCAAGGACAGAACCCACATGGTTAGAATTGCTGGAGCCATGTCAGACTCCAAACCAGTTACAAGTGGCGTCCCACAAGGCTCAGTCCTGGGACCTCTCTTGTTCTGTATATATTTCTCGGAGGTACAGGCCAACACGGAAGGACTGTGGCTGACCAAGTTCGCAGATGACTGCAAACTGGGTGCCATAATCGACTCTCCAGCTGACACAAGCATCCTCCAAAAGGGCCTCATAGAAACAGACAACTGGTGCCAGAGCCATGGCCTCAAGCTAAACGCCAAAAAGTGTATAGTTCCCCTTTGGCAAAAACAAAGTGCCCACAAATTACCACATAGGTGGTAATCCATTAAGAAGTAATTATGGACCTGGGGACCCAAGTTCATAGTAATCTCTCATTTGACAACCACGTGGCCAAAGTGTTTAGAAAAACACTTTATATAGCCCACCTAATCATGAAGGGATTCACATCTAGATCAGGGGAGGTCATCGTGCCTCTTTACTCATCCCTCATCAGGCCCATAATTGAGTACAATGCCCCTTTTGGGATGTACCTTACCAGACACCTTCAGCAACTGGAAAGTCCCCAAAAGTACCTCACCAAGAGGATCAAAGGGCTCATACAGATGCCATATGCTGCCCGGTTAAAGAAACTCCAGCTCTACTCAGTGGCATACCGCCTGCTCAGAGGCGATCTGTGCCTGACATATAAAGCCATGTCCAACACCGAATTAATGGACATGCTGTACCTCCGAAAATCCAAATCCCATCGAGCTACGTGCTCGAGAGACTTGAACCTCAGCACTGAAATAAATAGGACATGCTGTAGAGACAGATTCATAACCCAGAGGCTCCCTTCACTCTGGAATAAAATCCCAGTCCAGGTTAGGCAGAGTCCCTCATTGACTCTCTTCAAGAGGAATCTAGATGAGTGGATGGGAGATCGTAGGTTTACCCCGGGTATCACTTCTGTGTCACTGTTAGACAGAGGCACAGTATACTAACCTCAAAAAAGGGCATAGCAAAATTAATTTAAAATGGGTGGTGAAAGCCAAACACACTCTGGCTAGGCTTATAAATGCCCTAGGGCAGATAGCCTAGTATGAACCTATGAACCTATAATGCAGCAGTAGGATAATGGTGTGTTAAAGAAATGTGTAGTCAACAGTTACACTCACAGGAGTCACACACAACATTCAAAACCACTTTGGCGTACATCTGGATTTAAACCTTGAGAGTATTACAAGAAAAATCTACAGACCTAAGTATTATTTAAACATACCTCATAGGAATTTGTTATGGAGGTATTGTTATGGAGTACTTGCAAAGTGAAGGAATCAGTGTAGAAAATCTAATTCAGAAAGCATCACAACAGGATAGAGCAATGGGTATTCAAATTAAGGGGAAACCAGTGGAACAGGAAGCAATCGGTCAGGTGCCATATGAAGATATTTTGGAGCCTTCCACAGGAAACAAGTATAAAAGTTCACTTAAAGCTGGACAGCAAGGGAAGCAGCAGGAAACTGTGGAAACTCTGATGCAGTCAATGTTGAGGAGTGATAGGCCAGTGAGTTCACCTATGACAGAGCAACGGATGGCACAGGATGAAATTGAAAGAAAGTGCCACAGGAAGATGCTATAGAACTTTCTATAGAATGCCCACAGGAAATGGAAAACAAAAAATGTGCCCTCAGTTTAGAAGAAAATGAGCTAAGAGGAGAGTTGTTTGATTTAATAGACATATCCTCGGATTCAGCAAGCCCTGCACAGTGTGCAGGAACAGTGCAGGAGCTCCAGGAGGCAATATGTCCACCATGCGATCCAGGAATAAGCTGCAGTGATGTGCACAAGTGCCCCTGCACTATTCCTGCATGGCTGCAGCTCCTGTATGCAAATTACCCAATTTGCAGGTGAAAACCATGCAAATGAGGTGAATTTGCGATCCAGGAAGCTGGCAGCCGGCTGTGCAGGACTAGTGTAATCTGCAGAAATGTACTCGGTTAGTACCTGTAACTATGCATTAGCAGGCAATCCTATGCAAATGAGGGAAATGATACTGAATCCCAGATTTCCCCACAGTGCTAGTCAGCACCCAACAGTGTAAGTGCAGGAATAGCTTGGTGCAAGCCTAGGAGCTAGCTGACATCATGGAGGGGGTGTCAAGCATACTGTAAGCGGCATGGAGCCCTGTGGCTCGAGTTTGCCCTTAGCTTAGCAAAGCTAAGCAAACGGGTGTGTCTTAGGCTGCCTAGCACTCTTTACATTGCCTAAGTGGGTGTGCAAGCCACGCACCGGGTTTTAAAGGAAAAAAAAAGTAAACCAGGAAATAGCAGCTCTGTGCACATTTGAGCACTGTGTTTGCCCGGCGCTCCCCCGGGCTTAAACAGGAAGGCAATGGGAAGGGAAAACAGTAGTAGGAAGGTAATCAAGGAGAACTAGCATAGCTGGCAGGTGAAATGTATCAGAATCAGCCAAGTACACAGGCAGCAGCCCAGCCCAGCCCAGCCCAGAACACTACTATAAACTATGCAAACACCTTTATGTCTGTTTTTTCCCACATACTCTACACAACCGGTGTATACAAGCAGGGACATTTTAAGAAACAAAAGCAACAAAATTATAGGGGTTGCAGTAACTATCATACATCAACATGTGGAAGAGCCTGAGGGTAGTGAGGATGAGAATGCTGTCAACCAACCCACAGTGAGGAGACGGAGAAAAGTGTACAGACCCAGGGTAACCTACCAGGGGCTACATGAGCTGGTGATAGTGGAGCACTATAGGGTGGACAGGGACCTCCTACAGCAAATTGTTGAGCTGTGCTGGCCACACCTGACACAGAATTAACAGAGGGGAACCCATCCCAGTGGATACCAAGGTATGTGTAGGCCTAAGAATAATAGCCACAGGTATCTTCCAAAGGCCAACTGGGGATATCATGGGGATCTCACAGGCATCAGCATCCAGGGTATTCCACCAGTTCTTGGATGCCATGTGAACACATGCCGGTGAGCAAGTATATTTCCCCAACATCCATGAGGCGTTGGCCAGCAATATGCGTCTGTTCCACCAAATAGCAGAATACCCTGAGGTAGTGGGTGCTATAGATGGGTCTATACGATGCTATGGAATGGACTAAATAGCGAATGCTATTTAGTCAATCCGATACTGTCGAAATGGCAAAATAGAGAAGTTAGGGAAAAAAATTGGTGGGCCATCTACAGAACTTTGCCATTTCCTCCACTATGGTGTGATCTCGGAGTTGGTATATTTAAGTAGGGGGGGTGTGGAGGGCACTGGGAAAAAAATTTGCTGTTCCATTTGTTTGATATTTTGTTGTTTCAGTATTATTGGTATGATGAAATAGCGTTCACTATTTACATCTTATGATAATATGATATAGACGCCTACAGACTGCATGCATATATGCATCAAAGCACCACCTGATGAGCGGGGTAGGGTCTACATCAACCGCAAGGGCTTCCCCTCCATCAACTGCCAAGTCGTGTGTAATGCCCAGGGCATTATAATCAATGTGTGTGCTGGCTGACCTGGAAGCTATCATGATTCCCACATCTGGCATCTGATGCAGCTGTACCAGAGATTTGCCAATGGGAACATCCCTTAAGGTCACCTAGTTGGGGATGCTGGTTACGCACAGGAGCCATGGCTGATGACACCCATCAGAAATGCACACACACCCGAACAAGAACTCCTTAATGAGGCACACGCACAGACCAGAATTATAATAGAGTGTGTGTTTGGGATGCTCAAGACATGGTTCCAGTGCCTGGACACATCTGGTGGAGCCTTGCAGTACTCATCAGCTACATGTACTCAAATTATCATCGTATGTGCCATGCTACACAATATGATCCTGCGGAAACAGCTGCAGCAAGAACAGCACAGGGCAAGGCCACACAGCCCCCTACCATTGCCAAGGCCTGCACAGGCACAGAGTGACTAGGAGGAGGAACAACCTGAGCCTGCCCCAGTAGGCAGAAGGAGGTGTGCCTAGTATGCCCTAGCCTTGGCAAAGAGGCAACACATAGCACATACACTGACACAGAAGGGACCCTGGGAATAACACCTCTCTCTGACTCACACATACAGTAAAAGGGATGCCAAACATGACACTACCTGTGCTCAACCATGTATAGGGAGTGTACTATGTGCATCTGATATAGACAGCCCTCCAGCACCATCCTCAATAGTGGCACACCCACAAGGTAAGTCACTCTTCTTACCAAGTGCTGAATGGAGTAGTATGTGTTGTTACTTGTATCTATGGTATGGATGTGAGCATGCAAGGGAATCGGGTGGGTGAATGGGAGACACCTATAGTGGCAGCATGAGATCTGTAACAAATACTGGTATCGCCATAGTAGCCAGTACTACACATGGTGACAAAACCCACTGCAGGAAATGTGCTGGGCCACATGTATGTCTATATGATACACACATGCCAGTCAGGGAAATTCACATACCCAACAACAGTCTCAGCCAGCGGGACATGTGTAGACAAACAGAAACAAAGGCGGTGCTAAGGCCTCTGAATGATGGCTATGGGTAACCTCCCCCCCAGGCATACACAGATAGACTATATCAGGTCAGGCAGTTGGATGTTAGTTCTGAAGGGTAAGAAGTCAGAAACTGATATGTAGGTCAGTCAAACCTAAGACCTGTAGTACACTGATATGCCTCTAGTCAGCATGATAGGTTAGAATACAGAATAAAATGGAGTACCTGACATACCAGTGCAGTCATAGCAAATGTGTACAAGTGTCAGGTGTGCCCCCCCAATCCTATGTAGAAATGTAGTTACAGTCAGGTGTACCCCCAATCCTATGTAGAAATGTAGAAACAGTCAGGTGTGCCCCCCAATCCTATGTAAAAATGTAGAAACAGTCTGGAATGCCCCCAATCTGATATAGACACATTGTAACAATCAGGTGTGCTCCCCCAATCCTATGTAGAAATGTAGAAACAGTCAGGTGTGCCCCCCCAATTCTATCTAGAAATGTAGAAACAGTCAGGTGTGCCCCCCAGCTCTATGTAGAAATGTAGTAACAGTCTGATGTGCCCCCCCCAATCCTATGTAGAAATGTAGAAGCAGTCAGGTGTGCCCCCCAATCATATGTAGAAATGTAGTAACAGTCTGATGTGCCCCCCCAATCCTATGAAGAAATGTGGAAACAGTCAGGTGTGCCCCCCAATCATATGTAGAAATGTAGAAACAGTCAAGTGTGCCCCCAATCCTATGTAGAAATGTAGAAACAGTCAGGTGTGCCCCCCAGTCCTATGTAGAAATGTAGAAACAGTCAGGTTTGCCCCCCCAATCCTATGTAGAAACAGTCAGGTGTGTCCCCCCAATTCTATGCAGAAATGTAGAAACAGTCAGGTGTGCCCCCCCAATCCTATGTAGAAATATAGAAACAGTCAAGTGTGCCCCCCAATCCTGTGTAGAAATGTAGAAACAGTCAGGTGTACCCCCCAGTCCTATGTAGAAATGTAATAACAGTCTGGTGTGCCCCCCAATCCTATGTAGAAATATAGAAACAGTCAGGTGTGCCCCCCAATCCTATGTAGACATGTAGTAACAGTCAGGTGTGCCCCCCCCCAATCCTATGTAGACATGTAGTAACATGTATGTGTAGGTATAATACCAGTGGAGCACAGATGACCTGAGGTGGCCAAGGTAGCAGGATAGATTGTAGCATTTGTACAATATGCAGGTATGCATGTGTTCGGTTGGTGTGTGTTTCATATTGTGCAAGAGTGGTCAGTATGTATGCATGGTGAGGACTGACCTGGGTAGCCATTGCCCAGTACTGCCAATGACATTTCCAAGTCCTCACAACTGCAGTGCCAAACACAATGCTCCTCAGTATAACACATTCTAGCAGTAAGCCATTGTAAATGTATGGCGGTAATATGTGTCACCGTCTGAAAGATGGGCATGGCATGACTGTTGGGATAGATATACAAGCAGTACACGGGAAAGTACCCCAGACAGACAGTGTATAATGTGTAACTGTGAAATGGACACACTCTTGGAATTGTACATACAGGTTTGCATTACATTATCTGGGCTTGTAGTAGGTAATACCAATGTCATCTGGCTAAACACTCACAGATCACAAAGGTCATAGGAATGATGTATTGAGAAACAGCTGATGTAACTGCACAAGCCAGCATAAGTGGAATGCCCCATGCATATCTGTGTGTCAGATGCAAGTAGTGTCCATAGCACACATGCACCCAGCTCACCCAACCACCACCCACAGGTACCACTCCGGTCTTATCCCTGCTGTTGGGAATGGGTACAATATGACCCCCACCTGTATATGGCAATAGCGAAAGAATGCAGCATGCAGTGCAGGTGTCCCATGTAAGTGTGTAACTAGCTGTAAGCAGCACCCTGCCAGCATCCACACCACCTAATCAATACTGACAAAAAATACTGGCATGAACACCTAGCACACCTACCGTGGCACCCAAGGGAATATACTGTATGGCAGTCTGATACTGTAGGACTGACAAAATGCAAAGGCCTGCATCTCACCCATACTGCAAATGTATGTTATGTCATGGACTCCCAAATAACAACATAACACAGTCCAAAGAACCCGTATGCAAGGCCATGTGGACAAACCACAGTAACATGTCCACCATGTCCCACTGCATTAACTGTGGACCAACACCAATACACTGCTCCGATGAGGTGATAACTATAGGAAAAGTATCAGAGAATGTTTGCATAATGTATGGAAGAGGATAGAATAATAGAGGGGGAGTGGGAGCATGGGCAGCATGGAATGTGCGAAGTCTGAAACACAGCCGTGTGCACATACTATCCCTGTTGCAAACACAAAAATGGGTGGCTACAAACCTGCCTGTCCACCACAATAAGGGTAATATCCTGACTTATGACTCCTCCTCTGGGTAACCTGTGTGAATTTGTACAGCTGTGAGGTATTGCCACAGCAACATAAGGCCATACTGTCATGTCGATGGATGTACAAGTATGGGATCCTCTGCCACCACTGTACCAAGGTGCTGAACCAGTTACACAGACCCAGCAGCAAGTGTCTGCAGCTCCCCCTCCAGAATGGCATTAGTTTGCAGGAATATGTAGGCATTTGACCACAATACTGGACACAGTTGCATTCACCCTGTGTTCCCCAGGACATCACTGTGAGCAAAAATGTCTACCTGACAGTACTTAAGGACATAAAACATCACAGCGTATAACACTACATGTGTCTGAATATCTTTGCTAACACCAGGACCATGTAGCAGAAGCAGCACAGACACAATTACCTACCGTACTCACTATCCCTTGTTCAGTTTGACCCCATTTTGCCAACTGAGCTACATATATCCTGAAGAAACAGTTTGCTAGCTGTAGGTGTAGAACACAAAAGTCTGCAGTGGAGTACAATCTACCTGGAATTGATCCACACATTCAGTACAGAAGGGCATACTGGGCATGCTCCAATACATAGATAAATGAAGGCAATCTCAGACAACAACATACTGAAAGATCATACTGGGCATGCTCACATGCTTAAAGAAATGAAGCCCATGGCTGGCAACAACAGTGGACCATACATATCTGACAGTTGCAGATGTTAGTGCATACACTCCTCAGTATGCACCAGTCATGCTTTGCACACACATTGGATAGGAATACACACATATATCCAAGGACAACACACTATAATATGCCAAAAGTACACATTCTTAGATGTATGGAAGAGAGTGACAGTGACAAAGAGCCTTCCATCATGAGGCCTGTCTCACCCAGCACACAGCCAAATGGCAACAACCACATGGTGTGTAAATGTCACTCACTGTAGAAATTAGCCACTGGTATCCCTCAGCATTATAGACTCTTTGGTGCTAGTGCTAACCTTGCAAGATGACTGTACAAGGGAGTAGTCATCTAGCAGTTGTATACATGTACCTGCAGAATATAAACCTGTATGTTCATAGGTTCATAGGTTCATACTAGGCTATCTGCCCTAGGGCATTTATAAGCCTAGCCAGAGTGTGTTTGGCTTTCGCCACCCATTTTAAATTAATTTTGCTATGCCTTTTTTTGAGGTTAGTATACTGTGCCTCTGTCTAACAGTGACACAGAAGTGATAGCCGGGGTAAACCTACGATCTCCCATCCACTCATCAAGATTCCTCTTGAAGAGAGTCAATGTGGGACTCTGCCTAACCTGGACTGGGATTTTATTCCAGAGTGAAGGGAGCCTCTGGGTTATGAATCTGTCCCTCCAGCATGTCCTATTTATTTCAGTGCTGAGGTTCAAGTCTCTTGAGCGTAGCTCGATGGGATTTGGATTTTCTGAGGTGCAGCATGTCCATTAATTCGGTTGGACATGGCTTTATACGCCAGGCACAGATCGCCTCTGAGCAGGCGGTATGCCACTGAGTAGAGCTGGAGTTTCTTTAACCGGCAGCATATGGCATCTGTTTGAGCCCTTTGATCCTCTTGGTGAGGTAATTTTGGGGTCTTTCCAGTTGCTGCAGGTGTCTGGTAAGGTACATCCCAAAGGGCATTGTACTCAATTATGGGCCTGATGAGGGATGAGGAAAGAGGCACGATGACCTCCCCTGATCTAGATGTGAATCCCTTCATGATTAGGTGGGCTATATAAAATGTTTTTCTAACCACTTTGGCCACGTGGTTGATAAATGAGAGATTGCTATCAACTTGGGTCCCCAGGTCCCTAATGACTTCTTCTGTACTTAATGGATTACCACCTATGTGGTAATTTGTGGGCACTTTGTTTTGCCAAAGGGGATGACTATACACTTTTGGCTTAGCTTGAGGCCATGGCTCTGGCACCAGTTGTCTGTTTCTATGAGGCCCTTTTGGAGGATGCTTGTGTCGGCTGGAGAGTTGATTATGGTGCCCAGTTTTCAGTCATCTGCGAACTTGGTCAGCCACAGTCCTTCCGTGTTGGCCTGTACCACGAGAAATATATACCGAACAAGAGAGGTCCCAGGACTGAGCCTTGTGGGACACCACTTGTAACTGGTTTGGAGTCTGACATGGCTCCAGCAATTCTAACCATGTGGGTTCTGTCCTTGAGCCAGTTTGCAACCCATCTAGTGACATAGGGTTTATATTTAAGCTGGTGAGCTTATCTATAATGCCAGTGGTGTATTGTATCGAAGGCTTTTGCGAGGTCCAGGTAGTCTGTGTGGACCACCTTCCCCTCGTCAATGGCCTTGGTGACTGTTTCAAAGAAATCGACCAGGTTTAAGAGGCAGGATCTGCCCTTAACAAAGCCAAACTGGGTAGGATCCAGTGTCTGTAGGTCCCCAATATCTTTATTTATGAGGTCCATGATGATCCTTTCCATAGCTTTGCAGACCAAGCTAGTCAGGCTTATGGGGCGATAGTTTCCAGGATCCGTTGAGGTACCACCTTTGTGGAGAGGGACCACTGTTGCTGTACGCCACTCTTTGGGTACATATCCTGTAGTAAGGCTAAGATTGAACAGTAGTTTTATGTTTGGGTTTAGCTCTTCTTGGAGTTCATGTAGGATGCAGCCCGGGACACCATCTGGTCCCATTGATGCTGTGTTTTTGCTTTGGAGAGGGGCTCTTACCTGAGCATCTGAGATGTCAGGGGCAGCACTCTGTTGGGATAGATATTTGCCCTTTGGTGGGGAGAGGGGGAGAAGTTTGCACTGAACCTGTCAGCTAGGATGTTGGCAATGTCTGTGGGCTCGGTGTATTTTTGTCATTTTGGACTAATTCTGAGCATATCTGGGAATTCCCACCCAGGTTCCTAACATAACTAAAGAAAGCCTTGTGATTATCCTTAGTGTCCTGTGCAATTTTCTCTCAAGCTGGCCTTAGACGATTTTATGAGTGCCCGTAGTTTTTGCTAATACTGATCAGAGATGCCTTCCCTTTTTGGGATTTTGCTCTATCATGTAGTAGCTTCCTCCTTCTATTGTATAGTTTGTTTATGGCTGGGGTCCACCAGACAGGACGTCTGCCTTTGGAGGATTGGGTCTTGGTTTTATTTGGGATTGCATGATCCATGCATTCCTGAAGGTGTTCATAGAATGCGTTTATAAAGGATTCTGCGGTCTGGACCATATTTTCCACAGGCCCAGGGGCGTTGAAGGATTTCGCCTCGGTTTTGAGGCGTGTGAAATTTGCTTTAGAGAAGTTTTTCACTGTGGTTTTCTGGGCAGGGGGTGGGGTCGGGATGTGAATACCCAGTGAGATTAGTTTATAGTCTGATCTTACCAGTGAGGGATACAATTCTGGTCTGGAGCATAGTGTCCCCATGTTGGTGATGATCAGGTCCAGTATGTTTTCCCCTCTTGTGGGAGTGGTAACAAGTTGTTCCATAGCATTTGAGTTTATAAATTCTAGGAACCTTTGGGCTAGGGTGTTGGAGCTAGGGTAATGCTCCCAGTCTATGTTTGGGTAGTTGAAGTCGCCCAATATAATGGTGTTTGGATAGACCTTCATATTTTCCAGTATTCTCAGGAAGGCCAAGTGGGGTTCCTGTGTTTGGGAGGGTGGTCTGTAGCAGGCTATAAACTGGAAGGCAGTTTTACCCACAGTTAGTTGCACATGGATAGTCTCTGATGCTTTGTGCTGTGCCACCAACCTGGAGGTGTGGGTATCTTTGACGAATATTGATATTCCCTCCTTTGTGGTTCGTCCAAGTTTTGGGGCAAAGCATGGTATGAGGTATAACCTGGTAGTGCTGGGGTGCTCTCGGAGCCTTGAACCAGGTTTCTGTTACTGCACAGATATCGATGTTCTCCATGCTAAGGAGAGTTTCCAGTGCGTGCATCTTGAGGTTTAGACTTCTGGCATTGAGTAGCATTACTCTTAGTTTCTTATCCCTTGTGATACCTATGGAGGTGGGTTTGTCTTTTGAGCCTTGCCTAAAAAGGCACTATGGGGGTAGCAAGAGCCTTTGCCAATATCCGAAAGCCCAGGGGTGACAGGTGCAAGCCGTCCCTAGTGAAGCATCGTGGCTTGTCGAGCATGTCATCCCAGGCTGACATGCATTGGATCCCCTTTGAATGACACCAACACTTAAGCCATTTGTTGAAATTGATCATCTTGTCTTCATATTGTGGCATCATTCTTGATGAGGGTAAGATGCTACTCAAGGTCAGGGTCATACCGGCCTGGGCTACATGCTCAGAGAACTCCTCTATGTCTCTTTTCATGTGGTCCAGGGAGGTACATCTCAGGTCATTCACACCAGCATGGACAATGACTGAGTCATATTTGTACTTGCCTTGGAGTGACCTGAGTGCTTGTGTTATGTGGCGGATCTTAGCGCCCGACAGGCAGCTCACCGTGACCTTCTCCTTGTTCAACCTGGTGGCGGACGTCAGTGTGCCTGACGATAGAGTCACCTATTACAAGTGTATCAGGTGTGTTGTTTAGCCTTAAGGGCTGTGACTGTTGCACACTGGCTTTGTGAGCTATGTGTTGCACATGTTTTGTTTTGGGGTAGTTGCTTGGGTGTCTGCTTTGGAGGTCTCTGCTGCTTAGGCAGATTTTTGTTTACAGCCTCCGAGTATGTTTTTGTGTGTTTATGTGTTTGGTTTGTTGTCGTGGTAGGTCTATGTGAGACTGGAATTGTAGTGAGTGTGGTTTCCTTCTCCTCCTGACTGGTTATGCCAGTACTGAGTTGAGAGAGCTTAGCCTCCAGTTTGGCTATATGGTTGCATCTCTCACATGTGTTGAAATTTGTTGGGAGGAGTAGAGGGTTGTCTGTGTACATGAGGCAGTTGTAACATTGCCTCAAGATTCCCAGATTCACCAGCTGGACGGGAGAGGAGTATGTGCCTGAGTGTGGTGTGTCTACCTCTAGATGAATGGGTTATGGCCCATGCACACACACTGCCCTCCCCATAGCCCTACTATGGCAAGCCTGATGATGTCATTCACTTTGAAATACACCTTTGGGGAAAGAGTAGCCAAGTAATCTCTGTGGCATATCCTATAACTGCCTAATGCTGTAGCGTGATAAACTAGTTAGGTAGGAGTTATAATCCCAAACATGGTACCTGTACACGTGTGTGTCTGTCAGTGTATGGAGCAATGCTTTTAAGGCTAGTCACACCCACTACAATTCAAATGCCTTACTTTGACAAGCCTGCTGATGTCATTCACTTTGAAATACACCTTTGGGGAAAGAGTAGCCCAGTAACCTCTGTGGTGCATCTTATAACTGTGGAATGTTGTAGTGTGATAAACACGTTGGGTAGGAGTTCTAATTCCAAACATAACAAGTGTGTGTGTGTGCACCTGCCTGTCCGTGTAGGGAGCAATGCCTTTTAGGCTAGTCACACCCATTACAATTCAAATGCACTATTTTGGCAAGCCTGCTGATGTCATTCCCTTTGAAATACACCTTTGGGGAAGGAGTATCCCAGTGATCTCCGTGGTGTGTCCTATAACTGCTTAATACTGTAGTGTGATAAACTAGTTAGGTAGGAGTTCTAATCCCAAACATGGTAACTGTGCACATGTGTGTCTGTCAGTGTAGGAAGCAATGCTTTTAAGGCTAGTCACACCCACTACAATTCAAATGCCCTACTTTGACAAGCCTGCTGATGTCATTCACTTTGAAATACACCTTTGGGGAAAGAGTAGCCCAGTAACCTCTGTGGTGCATCTTATAACTGTGGAATGTTGTAGTGTGATAAACAAGTTGGGTAGGAGTTCTAATTCCAAACATTACAAGAGAGTGTGTGTGTGTGTGTGTGTGTGTGTGTGTGTGTGTGTGTGTGTGTGTGTGTGTGTGTGTGTGTGTGTGTGTGTGTGTGTGCACCTGCCTGTCTGTGTAGGGAGCAATGCCTTTTAGGCTAGTCACACCCATTACAATTCAAATGCGCTACTTTGGCAAGCCTGTTGATGTCATTCCCTTTGAAATACACCTTTGGGGAAGGAGTAGCCCAGTGATCTCCGTGGTGTGTCCTATAACTGCTTAATACTGTAGTGTGATAAACTAGTTAGATAGGAGTTCTAATCCCAGACATGGCAACTGTGTGTGTGTGTCTGTGTAGGGAGCAATGCTTTTTAGACAAGTCACACTCACTACAATTCAAATGCCCTACTTTGACAAGCCTGCTGATGTCATTCACTTTGAAATACACATTTGGGGAAGAAGTAGACCAGTAATCTCTGTGGCTTATCCTATAACTGTGTAATGCTGTAGTGTGATAAACTAGTTACGTAGGAGTTTTATTCCCAGACATGGCAAGTGTGGATGTGTGTGTGTTTGTTTGTCTGTGTAGAGAGCAATGCTTTTGAGGCCATTCACAGTCACTACAACGTCCATTGCCTTCTTTGGCAAGCCTGCTAATGTCATTCCCAGTGAAGTACACCTTTGGGAAAGAAGTAGTCTTGTAATCTCCTTGGTGCATCCTATAACAGCGTCATGCTGTAGTGTGATATACTAGATCAGTAGGGGTCTATTCCCAGACATGGCAAGTGTGAATGTTTGCTTGTCTGTGTAGGGAGTAATGCTTTTGAGGCCATTCACAGTCAATACAACATCCATTGGCCTTCTTTGGCAAGCCTGCTAATGTCATTCCCAGTGAAATACACCTTTGGGGAAGGAGTACTGTAATAAACTCCATAGTGCATTCTATAACAGCGTAATGCTGTAGTTATTCCCAGACAAGGCAGGTGTGGATGTTTGTGTGTGTGTTTGTTTGTCTGTGTAGGGAGTAATGCTTTTGAGGCCATTCACAGTCACTACAACCTCCATTGCCCTTCTTTGCAAGCCTGCTGATGTCATTCCCAGTGAAATACACCTTTGGGGAAGGAGTAGTCCAGTAATCTCTATGATGCGTCCTATAACTGCATAATGCCGGAGTGTGATATAGTAACCCTGTAGGGATTCTATTCCCATACATGGCAAGTGTGGGAGTTTGTGTGTGTATTTGTTTGCCTGTGTAAGGAGCAATGCTTTTGAGGCCATTCACAGTCACTACAACCTCAATTGCCCTTCTTTGCAAGCCTGCTGATGTCATTCCCAGAGAAATACATATTTGAGGAAGGAGTAGTCCTGTAGTCTCTGTGGCACATCCTATAACTGCGTAATGCTGTAGTGTGATAAGCTAGTTAGCTAAGAATTCTAATTCTAGACATGGTAACTGTGTGTGTGGAGGTGGCTTTGAGTGTGTAACAACTGGACTCATTGTGGAGCGGGTTTTGCAAATTTCTTATATGGTGGGCCTATTATATGTCACAATGTCCACCTTGCAAGGATAACATATACCAAATAGCCAAGAGGCTGGGGTGCCAATACATACTACTACATGTGACATCAAGGCCTGGCAGACAAAGTAAGCAACCCTTGTATAACCCAAAGAACACTCTCAACCCATGTCTCATACACAAACACACTTGCCTAGGCAACAACCACTTTGTTGGTAGTACCCTGCATATTGCCCACAGATAGTAACCATGGTGTGATTGCAGTGGACTACAGAGGGCATGGCACCCTGTCCCATCACTACAATAGGCATATAATTGCAGACAGTGCACCTTCACTATCTTCCCCACTAGATACCTACAACAACTTTGGTGCCATCAAATGTGACCCGCAAAGGACATACCATGTCTTAAACACATGCCCTGTATGGACAGATGTCACTGACATCAGGGAATACCTGTATCATGCTATTAATGTAGGTGCAGGGTCAACCTGGTGTCCACTACCAGTTCTCACTACATGAGGTCAGGACTGGCACATCTGATGATAATCTGTGTACACATCAGCCAGATACCCCAGGTACAGTTCCACATGTCACTGAACATGTATGTGGGATGTGTACACATCCCAGACACCGTCCATGTCATGGTCTATAGAACACATACATGGCAAGCTTTGCACAGCACTGGCCACACACAATAGTAACCCAGGTGACTGGATGGTGAATACAATTCCCACCTGTGTGGGCCACTCCAGACACTACACCTCTCAGCCACACTGCAGACCATTGTCATGTGGCCTGATGCCAAGGTATACTCTTCACCTAGCCTTGTACAGCCTTCTTGCACAGTCAACCACTACACACCCGTGAAGCAATGCACCCATACATGTCAGTACTGGCACTCTGTATCTGTGTGTATGGAGTATGATGCTTTCGACCACATTCACACTCACTACAACTCTCATTGCCCTACTGCAGCATGCTTTCTGATGTCAGACACCTTCACATACCCTTTGCCCATATAACATCTGGATAACCCCTGTGGTGCATGTGATAGCTGCGCATTACTGTATTGTGGAAAACTAGCTAGTTAGGAAGTTTGTTTCTGGCCCTGGCAACTGTGTCAATGTTTGTGAGTCCCTGAGAGAATATGGCTGTGTTAACATTGACACCTGTTCATGTGGACAGGCACGTGTACCACACCTACCTTATTGCTACTATATCACTGTTGCAGATGTCACTCACCATCAGATATACCTTTGGACAGCTCCCCAACATGTAAGCTATGTGGAGCATGCAATAACTCCATAGACATGTGATAGCAATATGTAGTCAGTCAGAGGTTTGAAACCCCATACTGGTAGGTGTGTGACACAAGCATTCTTAGGTTTTACTCTCCCACCCCCCCCCCCTCCTCGACTTACTTTGCCTCTGTCTGTCTCTCTCACTCCGTCTCTGGTGGATGTGGAGAAGTACACCTTCTTTGCTTAGGCAGCCACTTGTGTTTTGTAAGTGATGCTCATCATCAGCTAATGGCCTCTGCATGAATTGCAGTCCCCCTCTAGCTGATTGCATGTGGAACAGCTGTGGTAACATTCCCATAGCCAATTGCATGGAAACACAGTCCAATATCTAGGAACATTATATTGGTGTTGGGCCTTTTCATTCACTGTGAGCAGGACTTAAATTTGATGTTTGGCAAACAGCATCTCAGATGGTATTGGGATTTACCTCTAACAACATACACTGTGGAAACAGGCCAACAGACAAGAGGGGGATGTGCCAGACATGACTACAGAATGTAAGTGTTGCTCTTCTGCATTTGGAATAATGTTGTGTGTGTGGATATGGCTGGTCTACATGATTTAATACCTGTCATGACAGTGTTATGTGTTTGAGGAAACTCCCATCTGTAGTGTTATTTGCAGACTGGGCAGTGTGGGGAACCTTTTGCTTCTTGTGTTACTCACAGAACACTTATCTTGGAACTGCAGAAGCATAATGTGAGGATTGCAGTCAGTACATGGTGACAGCTATAAGAGTTACTGATTTCATATCCCTCATAGGACATATGTCACAACAAACCCTCGTAAGACAGTAAATGTATGAGGTTATCAAAG
>NC_056726.1:1292116917-1292131917 GCF_019279795.1 Protopterus annectens | reverse complement strand
CAGAGACCCAGCTAAGAATATCCTCTAAGGAGTTAATGTTATTTCCAGGAGGTAGATAGATAGATAAGATATTTATGGATTTACTAGGATTAAGATGAATATTGGAAATAAGGACTTCTGCATTATTGTCCTCAGGTGGGTTATAAGGTGAGGTGGTAACCTGTAGTCCATCTTTGTAAAGAATTGCTACTCCCCCTCCTTTTAGCCTTATATGGTCATGTCTCAATATGTTATATCCTGGTGGGATAATTTAATTGTCTTGAGTTTGTGGTTTTAATCAAGTCTCTGTCAAGCATAGAATGTCAAATGAGTATATCTCTAAGAGAGAATGAAGATGGGGAACTTTATTATTGACATTTTGGATATTGAGATGTGCTATTAGGAGTGAGTTGGGAAGTTTATTAGGGCTCAGTGTGGTAGAGGGATAGTTGGTAAGCAGATCAGTAGGTAGGACATTGGCTGGGTCTGGGTTAGGATGGATGTCACCATTTTGTAAGGATTGTTTTTTTAGAATGTGCAATGTATAATGTAGATTAGTTAATAGAAACTGAGCTTTTTTGATTGAAGGATTATAGTATTTGATGTGGGACAGTCTGTGGAACTTTGCAAGTAGGTAACTAGGTGGAGATAGTATATTCATGTTATTGTGGGGGATAGTGAGGATTTGTGTGGCTGTTTGTATAGGTAGGTAGTGGAAATGAGAGTAATATAGGTGTTCGAAGGAGGTTAAGTTGTAGGCTGAGGTTATAACAGATATAAGTGTGGTAGTGAGTAGTAGTTAAGTTAGTGTGGAGGTAGTTGTAGTAGGCATGGTGAATACAATTGGTTGAGAGCACTAGAGATAGGTAGGAAAGGCCTAAGTTAGAACAGACTAGGCTAGAGGGGTACGACTAGGAGATAAGACACTAAGTAGTGATGGCTGTGATTAAGTGGAGAAATAAGGGTATGGTGTTAACTATCTAGGATGGTGGGACTATCTAATACATTGGATGGAGAGGAGGGTGTGGCTGAGTAGTATAAGTGCAGGATCCCTGGGGTGTGTGGGAATTGGGAGTAGGGTAGAGGAGTGGAGTGAGCCCGCAGGGCGAGCGGAGCGGGAAGAGACAAGAGAAGGAAGAAACGCAAGAGAAACAATCAATAAAATGCTGATTTTTAAAGGTAATTCCATGTTTGGGTATGTCTATATATGGGTAAGTATAGAAATAAAGGAAAGTAGTGGGAGAGATGCTAATGTAAGAGGAATGCTACTAGAAGTGGTAAAAGCTAATGTGGGCAATAGTATCAGCAAGATATGAGGAACAGAGTATAATGAGAATGTACTATGAGCCACAGGGGTAGGTTTATGATGGTTGGCCTGGGTAAGGATGCCACCTACTAGACAGAAATATTATTACAAGAGTATTTTAATATGGGTGTAATCTGGTCAGAGAATCAAGGAAGGAGAAAAGACAGTTAGGGAGCTTATACTAGCAGTTAGAGAGGTATACTGCTTGTAAGGTAAAGAGAGAGTAAGGCTGCTGGCTGTCCTGGATGGGGAGCGGTCTTTACACCTCCATAAAATAATAGTAACAAACTAAACTTTACTGCCAGGTGTAAGATGACACATACTATATTTCTTCCTTTATTGAAGGGTTCAGGAATAAAAGGCAAACATATGATGCAGCAGGAAGGTTTGGAGAGGGATCTTAGTCGACAGGCAGGATTATTCTAAAATCTTAGTGCAGTCTAAGCAAGTTGGGTAACAAATTACATTTGGGAGAGAGAGAGAAAAAAATATGTATTGGAATAAAAAATAGCATAAGCAGGTCCTTTAAGCAGTTAAAATACACATAAAAGCATTCCTTCTAACTATGGTATGCACATTGCAGCTTAAGGCTAGGTAGTTATTTGCTAAGCACTGAGGTACATTTCTGCTAACAGATCTTTGCTTAATCATTCTAGCTAAAACATAGCTACATATACAGTTCAACCGTCAGATATATGGCAAAAAAGCTGTTTTACTAGTTCACATAAGATTGTATCATAAAATAAATATCTCAAGACAGTTAGGCTAAATATAGAAACTGTTTAGCTAGTAGGTATAATACCTAAATTACATCACAGTAGAAAGAATACAACCACATGCATATTTGGTCTATCCAATAGGAACCATCTTTTCAAGATATTAGTATTAGTTCATTAACCAGCCCTAATTACACAGCAGTAAAGTTATATATGTTCCAGCCTGGTTATCTGGGCAGTGAGAGCAATGATAACTACCATAAAGCTCTTTCACTGAGGCTATTCATAAACTTATCTAACAAGCATTGCATGAAGAAATGCTCAAATTCTTTTTTAAATGAGAAAGGTGCTGGTGAACTAACTCATTTGTTTCACTATCACAAGGCTCTTTTCCAGATATATACATGAAATTGCTTAACAGGCTCGAGATGTATATATCCATATTCCTGTCATGTGTAAACATCACGGTTGTGTATACCTTCCCAGATGTATCTCACCATATGTATCTGATATGTGTATATTTAGATATAACAACATATGTGATGCAGCAGTAATATCAATAACAAGTACTACACAAATGTGGAAGTCAAAACAATTGTCCAATACTATTCAATATGTGTAGTGACAGATATATTGGAAAAAACAACTGTCTTCACAGCTGTCATGGCCTAGTGGTTAACTGTTGTGACTATAGTGTACAGGGCTCTGGATTCAATACCTGCAAGGACAATTTATTTTGTTGCTGGGCAGAACAAGGGCTGCTAGGTACAGAGTGGTTAAGGCAGTTTTGATCAGCTTTAAGGGCATTTGTGCGAGTTTGTGCAAAGCTAAATGGTGCTAAGCTACTGTTAAATGCACGGGCACTTACACCATGTAGGCTTCACTTATCAGTGCACAAATCTGCTTAGCTGTTAAATTACAGCAATGCTGACATCTGCTAAGCATAGCTCAGCCCTGGTAACCAGTGCTCACATCCCAGTCTGATAACATAGCAGGGTAATGACATCTGTAATAAGTGTATGTAATGCCATGTACAATACATGTGCTGTCATTACAGTAGCAAGGGGCATGAGTGTCATGTCTAGGCCACACAAGTATATAAGACCTGTGCAGCACTGTTATCTGTGTGAATGTGTTACATACAAGGGTAGTATCCCAGGTTACATACTGTCACACTTGCATGTAGTGTATCATGGCGGTACTACTGTTGACAGTGCTTTCCCATGCAAGAGTAGAGTGCTAAATGTAGTACTGACAACAAGCACACCTGCAGGCATAGCTGGTCTCTGAGGTCACACTGTCATGTTCCTGGTGTGTGAGCAGTGTCACAGTATATATCCCCTACTGGATAATGATCTGACATTTGGAATGCAACTGTAGACTACCATCTGTACAGCACATGTCAGTGAGAGCTTCCAACATGTAGTAATGGCATACATATTGCTGTCAAATGTCTATCTATCAACACATTCATCCTACTGCATAGCTACTTGCCAAGCTGATGTCTGTCAGTCCCTGTACAGGTGTGCAGATGGCAGGTATCCAGCTTGGATACGTACAGGCAATCTATGCTTGACTGACACTGACATGTCTGCCCAGCTGTGTTATAACTGGCACATATAGGAGACAACACCCTGTACGCACCACATGCCACGGGTACCTCCATTACACTACCACAGTCAACAGAACATGCTTGGGTACAGGTCTCCATCACAGACACTAACCATGTGTTGTAATACATGTTGCATACATGTCAGCTAGATCACCTCAGTGACTATTTGCAGGAGGCACCCAGAGGATTGGCTGATGCATGTCACTCTCACGCTGAGGGTTACCACAGTGGTGTCTGTCAATAGATTGCCTGCTGGCACATGGCAGGTGGCATGATACCACTGTACACACATCCCCTACACAACCCATCTCTCAATGGACAATAGCCAGGTACACACCTATGACCACCTGCAGCGATGTACCCCAGTACTGACACGTGTACGTGTGCATTACTGAGGATATCAGTGTCTGTGTGTTAGTACACCTGTAGTTGGGAATACTATGAGGGCCTTCACAACCACCGCAGCACCCATTGCCATCATAAGATGTGGCTGCTGCTGTATTGGGAATTACATGTACCCTGTTATGCTCCTCTTTCTAATGGCTACATGAGCCTTGCAGTACCAGCACAACAGGGTTGTACAAATGGGTCAATAGGCATGGGGATACCCATTGAGTTCTAGTAAGTGTGTGTATGTGTGCATGTCTGTATATCTCTGGGGTACAGCATTCCGAGGCCACATACTCCTATCACAATATGCATTGCCACACAGTAATATGGATAGTGTTGTTGCTGCCCATAGGTGAGGCATGACAATGCAACACCCTAATATGCCTGTGGCATGTGCATTAGATGCATATCCCTGTAGTACCATTGTTGGGATATAAAATGGGTTGTATCGCAGTCATAGGCAATGTGTGATGGTGGGTATGTCAGAGTGTCATCATATCTACTGTGGGATGTGGGTGCTGTGTACACTGTCATTACACAATGGTACACCTGGTATATGTCCTATGTACCACTGTATGGTGACCACTGTCACCATCAACCATAGAGGTAAATGATACCACAATCCAGCCCAGTTATGCATGTACTGTGTGCAGCCTACATGTAACACATTGGACACATGGACAAGTTACTTAGCACCAATAGGTCCAGGTCTCTCGGATGTGTATCTGCCTGTTATGTGTCTGTTAATGTGTATACGAAGGTATGTCATAGTATGTATTGTCCATATACAACTATTACATCCCCATTACCATACTATACATGTCTGGGGATGTTCTGCGTATAACATGTAACCTGGAACACACCTCACTCTAAACACTGTGTGGTGTGTGAAATGAAATCCACACAGTTCAGTAGCACTACATACCTAGGTAGAGGTCTAGTCCCTGTGTTGCCAAGTAAGAGTGTGCATGTATGTGGATGGGTCTACATCAGAATGCTGATTATACATGTCCCAGCAGGTCACCTGTCCATGTGGCACAAGCAATAACTGTTATACAAACCTGTGACATGTGTTCAACTGTACCCCGGATATGTCACAGCCATGGTGTCACCACATTCCCATACCCCTCGTGGAATATGACTGCAGACCATCCTCCTGCTGACACATGTACACCTACAACACAAATGGATAACATTATGGAGACCAAAATCACTCAATGTTACTAACAGCTATAATGCATCATTGCTGGACAGCTACACTACCTGACATGTATGTATTAAAGATTACTCCTGACAACATGTTACACTGCAGTACATTGGTACACTGTAGTACAGTCACCATGTGCATCAGAACCATATTAGCCTGTCCCTGCATTGATGTTATGGATGACAGGAATGTGGCACAGGTATCATCATATGCACATGGTGTGTTGTTGGTTCATCAGAGACCGAGGGTGGGCCATACGTTTGACACCATGTGCGTGGGTGAGGGGTGTAATTAGTTGAAATGTACGTGGTGATGTGGTGTGTGTAGGTATACCCTAGGTGTGTTCATATAGTGTGTGGGTATGCATGCACACAGTTCTGCCATGTGGCTGCCCTATACAAGTGTTATTTGGACAGCTGCAGACCATACCTGGCAGAGTGTGCAGTTCACTGCCTTCAGCCATGGACATGCGGACTGTGCCTGCCAGGGGTTCCATGGGCAACTCTCCCCCCTGATGATGATGACAGATGTCCTCTGGAACCATGTCCCTCCTGGGACTGGCCAGGGCCATGCACACGTGGCCTGCTGTGCTGTGGTGTGGACAATGCTCCCCTGCAGTGCTGGGACTGGTACTGCCACTAAGGGGGTGCCTTGGCATCTTAGCGCATCCATGTTGACTGCCAGCTGTTGGTGTTGCTGGCCTACATCCACGTGGCCATCACTGCACTCCCACAGCATGTTCAAGCACAGACAAACCATGGTCAATGAGGCCCACCATCTCACCCAACCATCTATCCATGACATTGGTATAATCATGGAGGGCACCAGACAGTTCATGGAAGTTGTCATTTGCAGATGTGAGAGCAGCCCTCTACAGCCTCAGGCCCTGTCTGGTGTACAGTTCCATACATGCCTGTACCCCCATGACAGTCTGAAACATATGCCTGGTGGTACCAGTTGTGGTGCTTCTGTTAGGGGCATGATGACCAGTGGCCCTACCATGGGCACCCCGGTACATCTGCCTATGTGGTGCCCTGCTGGACATCTGGCTATGCCTGCTGTGACCAGACACAGTAGGCATAGATACCACACTCTCCTGTGCACTTCCACCAACTGCCAACTATCCCTCTGCTATGGCCACTAGTGATGGGGTATGTATAGGCACTGTAGCTATGTGCGGGTTGGGGTGGCTAAGAGGGAGATATCAAACAATGGCTCAGTTTTGGCCCCTGAAAAGCCCACCTGGGCCTCAACAGTACTATCATCATCTTCAGTGTCTGTATAGACACCAACATCAAATTGCAGGTAGGAGGGACCCTGACCCACCTCACCACCTGTGGGGGAAAACAAGAAATGAACTTTAAGACCTGTACAGCATTGCCTAACAGTACACACATACACCCACGCACGCACACACACACACACACACACACACACACACACACACACACACACACACACACACACACACACACATTCCGCCTTAATACCTACCTGTCCTGATTTTACAGACAGTCCCATGTTTATTCACATAAGTTCCCCATCCTGCATCACACTTGGTAACATGCACTCATTAATACTACTCATTAATGTATCATTCCTCTAAATGCCCAGACGAGTGATCACAACACAAGACCTGTTACTCCATTACCTTCTTGACCTGAGTGGAATAGGTATTACATGGCCTCAATGCTGTCATCCAGTGTTTACCCTGTGTATGTCCGGACATCGTGAGCATGGCCCCTATATGTTCACTCCATAATGTCATGCACTGGAGTGTCATGTGCAAGTATTGCTCAGTACATGCCAGATCTGCTGCTCAATGTGGACAACAGTAATATATGGATACACTCCCTGGTGTTGTCTAGTAATTCCCCAATGCATCTGTAGTGCTGCATATGTGGGTAGTCATTCACTTCTCTGTTGATTGCAATATTAAGGGTATACCTGGTGTCTACTTTCCCTCCCAATGCATGTTCCATGCTACAGACCTTATTTTACTAACAGCTGTCCTGTGATTACATATCAGACAAGTATTCCTGGTATCTCATGTGTCAGTCCGTGTCCATGTACTGCACGGTCCCAAGGGGAAGTACTGACATATGAACATGACAATCACACATGTGCATACATGGACACCCACACAAACACACACGCACACATGCGCGCACACATCCTACATGCATCAACCTCCCTCCACTCCATCAGATTGCACTTACAGACAAAATAACCCCCCACCAACACACACACACACACAGTTGATGTTGCATAAAGATAGTACACACAGTCCTCACATTACCCATCTGTCAACATGCATAACATATGGTGCTCAACAGCATGCAGTGCAGCTATAGTCAATCCATGCTAGCAACATTATACATGTGTGTGATACATGGGCTGTGTTAGTAGGTGATGCCCTTCCCCTGGAAAACACTGCACCCATGTACACAGTATTGCTGTCCACCTGTTCTGTACCCTGCCATGTACTGTGCACCTAACCTCACAGGTGTACAAACCATTGCTGAATGTGTATTACTGTGTCAGTTATATCTGCTCTAATGTTCACAGCCCCTATGTTTTTTGGCGACACATACCTGGGAAGATATGTGTACAGATGTCATTTGTGAATGCCTGATATCTGGTTTACAGATCTCAACATCAGCGGTGCATGTATGACTAATCCAATACTATTACACTGACAACCATCAGTCCGTACCATGGCTATGGGGAGTGTACACACCCTTACTGATATGACGTACTATTCCTTGATCTGCCATGGGACCACATCACTGCATATATTAACAGTACACGAGCTTGATATGTGACATATGTCCTTTACATTCACATGCAGTGTCTATAAAATGTGTTAGGTGTGCAGATGCTGACCGTGATGCATACACTCTGTGGGTGCATATGTGTACATGCCCTTATCTGACAGTTTGTTGCACCTATTGTTATGTGTACTACAGCAGTCACTATTCCTGGCAGGGGTATACTAGCATGGGCCATCTACATTTGTTAATATATGGTCAGTCTGCCCTACACATGTCCCCAACTCTTCATGATTGCAAAGTCTACTCATGTGCACATCCCTTGGTATTCACACACTGCCATCACTATTGCTGTGTGGCTAGGGTTACATTTGCCACGGTTCCTGAACCTGACTGTGTGCAGATACAGCCATTCTTAGCATCCTTAGGATCCCTGCTGCAGTGCACTGGTGTGTCATGCTGACACACCTTCCCCACCTTCAGCCTTTTTGCAGATGCTTGACAAGTATGGCCTACACATGTGTGTCAGTTTGCAGTGTCCCATACACTGAACACCACATGTAACAGCCTAGTCCCAACTAATAATGTGGACTACAGTATTATGTTATGCCATAGTGTAGATCTGTAACAGTTGCCATTGTAATACCGGTATATACACTGTTGTTGCACTGTATAAGGGTGATGTTTCACACATGTCCCTACTGTAGGCCATGTGTCCCACCATTATGTTCATCCCTGTGGACACATTTTGCAATGACAGGATGTTAGTTATCTTGCAGGTGTCTGACATACCCTTCACATACCCCATCATGGTCACCACTGTGATGCAGTGCATTTAACAGCAACAATACATGAACATGTACGGTATGCATTATGGGTAGGTGGGTTAGATGTGTGCATGAAATATACCATAGCCATTACATGCCCGGAGTATTGGCAAGCATCAACATAAACCATACTCACCAGCTACAGGTTGCTGCCTTGGTGGTATACCAGAGGGACCTACATAAGAGTGTGAAAGATGCAATGTCAGTGGCCACAACTGTGGCATTGCTACAAGGTGGGGGCAGCATTACAGTACATCAACAGTGCAAGTCCACAATACTACCACTTATACACATCTGTTTATTACTACTATGCAACAGACTATATATATATATATATATATATATATATATATATATATATATATATAACATCTCACATATGCATGACCTACCTTGTACAGATGTGGATGCATATGCAATAGTGGTCTACTGATGTTCCCTGCAGCCTTACCTGCACATTCTTCAGCTGGTGTGTGGGTAGCACCCACCTCCACAATGGTATCTGCCAGTTGTTGGGTGTGCGGGTGGGCAGGTGCCATGAGGTTGGCGAGGAGCTCCTCAACATGTGTCAGGGGGGATGGATGGCATGACCACCCTGCATTGCGAGGTGATCCCCCTGGACTGCAGCAGCATGCTGACAGGCATTGCAAAGCAGGTCAGAATAATGATTCCGGACCTGCTCATAACTGCGGTTATGCAGGCCAACATCATTGGCTCTGTGGACTACATCGTTCCACAGGGGCAGTCCACTCCTGATGCTCATGGGCATCCCTGCTGAACAGAACCAGATGGTGCTGCATTAAGTGTTTCAACACAATCTCATTTTCTGCTGCTGAATATGCAGGAAGATGACCGTGGGACATCTTGCTTGAAAGACATAAAGATGGAAACAGGTCTGAGCATCTCATGCAGCAAGGTTTCCATAGTTCTTAATACACATCTCTGTCACCCCCCCACCATATAAGTGACAACAAACTGTTCACACAACTCAGTAGGTATGGCTACAGCTTACCTACCATTGGGAAATATATTGTATTGTAAAAAAGAGAAAAGTAGCAAAGCACACACAAGATAAATGCTCCGTTGTATAAGATAATAATCATGATTAAAAATGCCAAGGTAATTCAGTGAAGCAACCAAGATATCACACGTAATTTAAAAGCATATACTTTATTCGACAAAAGTGCACACGGTAAGCGCTTTCACTTAAACAGCTTCATCAGACCATATAACAGCACCATAGAAAAAAGTTCATTTTAAACAATTCAGAATAAATAATGGTCCAATCAAAATCCAAGCAATAGTTAATTGCTATGCTTTCTTAAAGAAGTAACCCTAAACAACTTCTAAAAACTATTACCATGAAAGGAGTTCATATGAATAAAACCTAAATGCAAAATACTCCATAAATAAATAAATAAACCAAAAAACAAAAGCAGTGATAAGCAATATAAAAATGTAGAAGTACAAAAATGCATATGTCCTGTACTACAATTATTATTTGATGCTAAAGCTATTGTGCTCTCTTAAACAAATTACACTGAAAAATATATATACAGAGCACTCTTAGGGCTGTTCGCATGAAAACTATGGTCAAATGCATAATAGCATAATGCATAATAAATGTGCAAAAACTAGACACAAGGACAAAAATAAACTGTATACGGTGTATAAATGTAAACGTCCTGTACAATTACATAAAAAACATAGATAATATTAGTACATGAATATACATGCACTGATATATATGCTAGTATGCACAGATACACTTGGTATAAATGATGTTAAACATAAACATTTGCATGAGCTTCTCACTTCCTTATTCTTCGTTTTTTTTAAATGGGGTTTGATAGAGGCCTTCGCATTTAGGCCACTTCCCCTATCTGCCCTAAGTGCTATAATCCATTTGTTTTCTCTATACTCAGTATGTTTCCTAATATCACCATTACGAATACTAGGAATAATGACCTCTATAGCCCTAAATAAAAAATGATGATTATCACCAAACCTGATGACATGTTTTGCAAGTGCATTAATATCAGCCTGTTTCCTGATGTTATAGAGATGTTCTCGAATCCTATCTTTAAATGGTCTATTTGTTTTCCCAACATAAAAACAATGGCATAGCTGGCATTCTGCCAAATAGACCACATTCGAGGTTCTGCATGTCACATCAGCATTAAATATAAATTCCCTGTGTATATCCGGGTGACAACATTTATCTCGTGTCTCAATATAAGCACAAAAATTACAGTCACCACAGGGAGTTGTATGACCTAAACCGGTGGAAGTCATGAAACTGTTCTGATGGCATAATAGTCTCTTCAAGTTTTTCCTGTTCCTATAAAGAAATCTTGGATATTCTCCTACAATACCTTTAATATCTTCATCTACCTGGAAAATAGACCAGTTTTTACTAAAAATAGTTCTTAGATCTTTGTTATCTGAAGTATAAAATAATGGTACCTTAAGAAAAGTATTTTCAGTACGTGTATCTGAAGTTGCTAAATTTACTGAGTGGTTAGTAGGACCAAAATATGGTGCTGCTATACCCTGTCTCAAAGTATTAATATCATTAAAAGACTCAGCAACTTCTTCCTTATTATATCCTCTGGCCAATAGCTTATTTCCCAGTTCTCCAAGTTCATCTTGAAAGCAATCATCCAAAGGATTCAACCTTGAGGTCCTCATACCCTGACCTCTAATAAGGTTCTTAAATATATATCCTGGATGCATGCTGGTCCTGAATAACAGAGAATTCCTATAACAACTTTTTCGGAAGACACCTGTGTTAATAAGGCCATTCGGTAATTTTTCAATGTAAAGGTCTAAGAATTCTATGCGTGTAGCAGGCCAATTCAGAGTAAATTTTAAACAACTCATAAGTGAATTTGTGGTAATGTGGATGAACTACTTGCCTTCCATCATATCACACAGGTGTCTTCCGAAAAAGTTGTTATAGGAATTCTCTGTTATTCAGGACCAGCATGCATCCAGGATATATATTTAAGAACCTTATTAGAGGTCAGGGTATGAGGACCTCAAGGTTGAATCCTTTGGATGATTGCTTTCAAGATGAACTTGGAGAACTGGAAAATATGCTATTGGCCGGAGGATATAATAAGGAAGAAGTTGCTGAGTCTTTTAATGATATTAATACTTTGAGACAGGGTATAGCAGCACCATATTTTGGTCCTACTAACCCCTCAGTAAATTTAGCAACTTCAGATACACGTACTGAAAATACTTTTCTTAAGGTACCGTTATTTTATACTTCAGATAACAAAGATCTAAGAACTATTTTTAGTAAAAACTGGTCTATTTTCCAGGTAGGTGAAGATATTAAAGGTATTGTAGGAGAATATCCAAGATTTCTTTATAGGAACAGGAAAAACTTGAAGAGACTATTATGCCATCAGAACAGTTGTATGACTTCCACCAGTTTAGGTCATACAACTCCCTGTGGTGACTGTAATTTTTGTGCTTATATTGAGACATGAGATAAATTTTGTCACCCGGATATACACAGGGAATTTATATTTAATGCTGATGCGACATGCAGAACCTCGAATGTGGTCTGTTTGGCAGAGTGTCAGCTATGCCATTGTTTTTATGTTGGGAAAACAAATAGACCATTTAAAGATAGGATTCGAGAACATCTCTATAACATCAGGAAACAGGCTGATATTAATGCACTTGCAAAACATGTCATCAGGTTTAGTGATAATCATCATTTTTTATTTAGGGCTATAGAGGTCATTATTCCTAGTATTCGTAAAGGTAATATTAGGAATCATACTGAGTATAGAGAAAACAAATGGATTATAGCACTTAGGGCAGATAGAGGAAGTGGCCTAAATGAGAAGGCCTCTATCAAACTCCATTAAAAAAAAACGAAGAATAAGGAAGTGAGGAGCTCATGCAAATGTTTATGTTTAACATCATTTATACCAAGTGTATCTGTGCATACTAACATATATATCAGTGCATGTATATTCATGTACTAATATTATCTATGTTTTTTATGTAATTGTACAGGACGTTTACATTTATACACCGTATACAGTTTATTTTTGTCCTCGTGTCTAGTTTTTGCACATTTATTATGCATTATGCTATTATGCATTTGACCATAGTTTTCATGCGAACAGCCCTAAGAGTGCTCTGTATATATATTTTTCAGTGTAATTTGTTTAAGAGAGCACAATAGCTTTAGCATCAAATACTAATTGTAGTATAGGACATATGCATTTTTGTACTTCTACATTTTTATATTGCTTATCACTGCTTTTGTTTTTTGGTTTATTTATTTATTTATGGAGTATTTTGTATTTAGGTTTTATTCATATGAACTCCTTTCATGGTAATAGTTTTTAGAAGTTGTTTAGGGTTACTTCTTTAAGAAAGCATAGCAATTAACTATTGCTTGGATTTTGATTGGACCATTATTTATTCTGAATTGTTTAAAATGAACTTTTTTCTATGGTGCTGTTATATGGTCTGATGAAGCTGTTTTAGTGAAAGCGCTTACCGTGTGCACTTTTATCGAATAAAGTATATGCTTTTAAATTACGTGTGATATCTTGGTTGCTACGCTGAATTACCTTGGCATTTTTAATCGTGTATATATTGTATTGTACCACACTTTGTGCTATGTGTTTGTAGCCATGTTCCCTGTGTGGACACTATCATTGCTGGCCTGTTACGGACTATTTCACCTGCATGCCATTGTCAGGGCCACTGTGGTTCCATATATGCATGTGGTATGCTTGCTATGTGATTGCTGCACATCTGTCATTCTGTGTTATTGGGGATATCTATGCATGCTGTTGGACATGATATGGGAATGTGCGGAATATTACTACCCACATATGTTCTATAACAGTGACACAATAGCATGTTTAGGGAATAGTTGCCAGCAGAATCACCTCTCCCACCTAAACTGGCCATGTTACTAGGCCACATCACATGTGAGACCCACCCTGGGGCCTCCTCATCTACTGGTCCAGCACTACCTTCAAGTGGAACCACCTCAGGGGATGTTGTCCTCTCCTTGGGGACATACACAGACATGATCCTGTCACCAAAGGTCAGGTCCAGGGTCTGTTCTATAGGGGGCTCCACAGACACTTGTGGGATGTGCTACAGCACCTTGAGGCACCCAGTACACATTCACAGGTTCCACATGCTCCTCCTGCTCAGCAATCAGGCCAGGCACCTTCAGGGCCATGGACTGCTGTTGTGAGTAGCAACAGATGGGGACCTTGTTCTTATTGTTTCCATATGTGGGCTCATGGGGCTTCCACATTGCAGACCACACACACCATCCAGGGAGTTTACCCACCACATGTGTCATATACCACCCCTGTAGGCTGTCCTCTATATCTACCAACCTGAACCACCTCCACAAATATACTTGCTATCCTTCCCCATATTCCCATTCCCTACTTCACAGACAAGGGCAATGTGGTCCCAACAAGGGGTTCACATGTGACATACCCGTCCATGTTGCACACACTTACAGCTGTATATATCTGTGTGTATTGCTATGCGTGCTGTTCCCTCACACATAGCATGCATCACTGTGGTGATAATATAGGGGACATGTATTTACATACATATATATGTGTGTCTTTGTATATATGTAGACAGAGCACATCTATATATATATATATATATATATATATATATATATATATATATATATATATATGTGTGTGTGTTTGTGTGTGTGTGTGTGTGTGTGTGTGTGTGTGTGTGTGTGTGTGTAGATATATATGTGTTTATATATGTATACATATGGGTTTCTGTATATCTGTAGACATACATGTATATCTATATATATATATATATATATATATATATATATATATATATATATATATATATATATATATATATATATATATACACACACACATATACATATCTATATATGGGGTACATTTAGACATCAGGTCCACAATCTCTAACTCTCCTTCCTGCACAGCGGCACTGTTCTGCCTTGCTACAACACAGACAGGTGCAACATATGGATACAGCCTAACATTAGGAGGGTATATATAGGGCCAAATTGCAGGTAAGCCTATTACACACCTATGGCATTTCAGCATGCTACAATACACGTTAACCTGAGTGTCCTGCAAGTGGTGGGCTCTGGAACCCACGTGTCCATCATTATAGCATTACTTC